>NC_056733.1:758921056-759221056 GCF_019279795.1 Protopterus annectens
TCCAACTGCTAATATCTTTAGTGTTTCTGGTACTACCTGCCCACAAGATTGTGGCCATTGGTGGGTTGGAAAGAAGAAGTGGAAACAAGGAGAGGGGCAACCCAGCAGCATCATGTACTCTGTTCTTTATGTCAGGAATTTCTGCTATGCCCTCATTGAGTTTGACTGTTTGACATTGTGTGTATCACCACACTTTGTGTCAAGTAGTTTCCACTTCCTGTAGGCCAAATTCAACAGCTGTCTACCATGCAATTATAGTACTACTTTTATCTCTATAGAGCGCAAAATCACTGGCAGAAATCCTACTCTCCTTCATAGAATGGATGCTCCTTCCTTGCCTCCCTGCCTGGTTCAACCAGTATCCAAACCACTTATCAAACTCAGGCAGTCTGGTCACAGAAGTCATTTTCTAAGCATTGTAATGTCTTCCATTGTGGGCAATATAGGGAAATAATGGACCTTACAGTGGTGGGTATGATTCCTATAGATATGTTTGCGCATGTCTGTGTGTATTTATACACACACACACACACACACACACACACACACACACACACACACACACACACACATATATATAGACATACATGTGTGTGTTAATAAATATAAGTATTATCTGCAAACAAAAAAGGAGAACTCCAGCATCAATAAATACATGACTTCTACCTTTATTTATGCACACAACAGACAGCAGCCCTGCCCTATGTTTTTTCAGTGTTATAAACATAAAATGAAAAACACGCACATTAACTAGTCTTGGTAAAAATCACATGATAAAAGAAAATAAGTCTATAGAAAACCTACTTGAACTCTTCATAGACTGCATCCCGTGATTTACATTTTTACAAATTGTATAATCAATTATAAAAGAAGTTTTAATAAAGAGAATAAGCAAAGCAGAACAGTGTCAAATCAAGATTAAATGTAAATACTTAAAAATATATAAATACAGAAGAATTAACCTGTTAAACGAAGTACATCACCTGATGCAGATGTAGTAGTGAAACATAAATTAACACAATATAGCAATACCCAGTATCAAAGATAAGTTGTCATAAGAAACAAACAGCATTTTAAAGAAATTTATTTAAACCTATCAACAATCTTAATTTATGATCTAAGAACTCACGTCTATGAGGTCTGGAGAAGAAACAACCAATTACTTTGTCAATATTAGTAAAAAATATATATTGTGGGTGAGTTGGCTAAACTATGTCTGTATAAAGGACTTCTGTGCCTTTAATCTCTTAAATTACTCACAAAATACCCCATGGGATGATTAGTATTCTCATCTCACAATGAGTTACTTCAAAATGTTCTTTGTTTCATATCAGACTCTTCCTCCGACCTGTTTAAAATAAGATTTTAAATAGGGTACATTTTGGCTTAGAGGATTAAAGAGCTGTTAAAGATCCAGTTCCTGTGGTCCAGTGGTGCAAGGTTTGTTTCCCATCAGCCTCCATTGCCTAACTGTATGACTCTGAGCAAGTCATTTAACCAGACACCACTCCTGGGCTGAGTATGAATCTGAAAAAAGGGCATGGAGACCAGTGCTCTACCCCGGAAAACAATATAAATAAATGAACAAAATAAATAAAGGGACAGCTTCACTAATGCCTACACTAAGTGTACATGATCTGTATTCAAGAACATCCCTACCACAGTTTTTACGCTTTCTAGTTACTCAAAAAAGATTACACTTGGTAACCTTTATAAATCCCCCTCAGTGTTTAAGGCTGCAAGAAAATCAGTAGGAAAACTAAAATTAGGAGAAAGAAGGTGGATTTATGCTTGTGTTAGCTATTCAACCAGAGCAGTGTACATTAGGTGTAGGCGTTAATGAATCCCAGGCAAAGTCATTTCAAAATTGTGTTTGTTGCAACTGCCTATAAATAACTGATCATTTCATGTAAACTGATTTAGATTTTGAATTTTTTGGGCAATATGTGCTTGTAAGTAGATGCAATTGTTCACCAACACCACTAGATGGTGAACGTCTACACCAAGTGCACATTATGTGTAAACTATCTATATTCAGGAACATCCCAATCATATTTTTTATACTTTCTAGTTACTCACAAAGCACACAGTAAGTGTATATGTAGTCCACACTTTGTGGTAACTTTTATGAATCCTCTCTGATATTTAAAGCTGTATTGAAAATCAATAGATAAACAAAAATTAGGAGAAAGAAGGTGTGAGTTATGCTAATGTCGTTTGTTCATTCAGAACCGTGTACACTTTGTGTAGGTGTTAATGAATCCCTACGGTTTTCATTTTAAATTCACTCTTAAATATACATCAGATGGCATACATCATATGAGTACATTAATCTTGTCATATGCATATTTTTATAATATTTATACTTATTCCTGATCAGACATTTTGCATATTTTCCTTATTAAAAATTATTTTGAGATTTGCTATACAATGTTTAAAGGTGCATCATATAAAAGTTTGTTAACAGATCGTGGGGGATTCTTTGGTTTAATTTCTTATCATATGATTTTCAACAAGACTATTTAATCTGTGTGCTTTTCACTTTGCATTTATCAGACTGAAAAAAAAAACAGTTGTGTAAAAGCATGGCGTATCAGAAGTCACATATTTATTGGTACCGATGTTCTCCTTTTCAGTTTGCTTGCATTTTCTTTACTGTGTGCATCATTGTGTAATTCTTGCATTTTTTGTTTGTACTATAGATAGCAGCTGGAAAGATCAACAGTCATAATGGTCAGTCTAAGTCAGCCATTATAATAACTTTCAAATATTAAGTCATTAAAACCTTGAGTATCGTGGACGCTAGCAAAAATTTGCCCACATGGAGAACTCATTTCTCTACTTTCTTGAAAAATTGCAGACCTCACTTGTGACAGCAGATCGCCTTCTTCTCATTTTAACCACTGTCATTATTTTGAGACTATTACCTCTTCAAGAAGCCTGTTGCAGTAAAACACCACTTTGAAAAAGTATTTCCTTGCGTCACCCTTGAGCCACTCCACATACTATCTTTAAATAGTGTTTTCATGTTCATTAGCATCACTTTTCTTGAAAGATGGCACTTACTGGAATCCTCTTGAAACAGCTTAAAGCTTCTGTCATTTGTTTACTGTTCACACAAAGAGACACACACACACACGCTCACACACACACACACACACACACACACACACACACACACACACACATACACAGTTAGTCTTTATTGATTCACCAGATGGTGCTTTACATGCATAGTCAAATTAATAAAACAAACTGTAAAGTTTTCTTTTTTTGAGGGGGCAAGCCTGCTTTACATCCCCTATACCAGCATCTCTACCTATAAATTATTGCATAACAATTGAGGAAAGGAGAAACCTCCTTACCACCAATGCAGCCTTGCTCTTCTCAATCAGTAGTTTTCTTTGATGAACAGAAATTGCCGCAACATACTTGAAGATTCCTGTCACAAAAGAAAAACTGCTCAATGAAGTAAATGGGGAATTACACACACACACACACACACACACACACACACACACACACACACACACACACACACACACACACACACACACACACACACACACACACAGCTTTTGGTGCAGCTTGTCAAAAAAAAATAAAGGAAACTTTTTTCAGTTCGGCTTAATATACAGGAAACATGGACTGGTTTCTGTTGGCATAACTGGTAATAAAGAAGACAATACCTGCCAGTCCAAAGAACCTCAAAAAAAGATACTGAAATTATTTTGACTCATATGGAAGGCCTGTTATTTAAGGTTGAATCTCAATTGAATTCACCTTAGGATATTTACTTGTGCATCCTGTCACAACTGACTCTGTATCTTACTTCTATACGGGAAACAGCTGATGTTATTAGTAGATTAATGGCCTTCAAAAGCTGTTGGCATGGCTTTCCTATCCCCTATGTTTGGCCACCAGGGGGTTTGCTGGTGAATCCAAAACATGGCTAAAATTCTCTGGGATCTATTCATTTGCCTGTTAGGGTAACATATGTTTGTAATCTGCTACCACTATAGCTGACCCTGTCCCTGACGTGAAATGCTTTCAGGAAGTCCCTTAAGTCCTATCCATTTAATTTATCCAAGAGTTTTGGGTTTCTAATACTATGATAGGAATGAACCCCATTCCAAAGTCAAAGTGCAATTAATGTTCATTAAATTATTATTGTTTCAATATTTGATGTTAAACAAAAGTGCTCTTCGCAGCACCCGCAATGTGCCCAGAAATGACTCCTTCTTCAATTCATATGGAGTTATATATATCAGTAACAGATCTAAATAAGACTATAAAGTCTTTTTTTAAGACACCCATTGCTCCTACTCCTATTGGAATTGTCTGGGTATCCTTCTTCCACATTGCTCTTGTTTCTGCCTGCAAATCCTTGTATTTGATGACTTTGTCTCTCTCTGTATGTGAGACACTGCAATCACTAGGTGTAGCAATTTCAATGAACAATGCTACTTTTGTCTTCTTTTTTTGGACTACTATGTCTGGTTTTCTTGCATATATCTTTTGAACTGTTGGTAATGGGTGATCCCATGTGATATAAAGCATGATTTTTTATAATTCTTTGTGGCTCATGTTTCAAATGCTTCTCAGATACTTCAATATTACAATGTCTGCACAATCCCCAATGCAAGAGTCTTGCCACATTATTATACCTTTCAGTATAGAGGCTTCTTGCCATTAGTATATCACAGCAACAAGACCTGCGACTGTTTCAAATTCTGTTTTAAAAAACCTTCATTTGTCTGTTTCTTTGATATGTTCAATGGACTTTGTAAATCAATGTATACATAGTTCACTGGCTTGGGTTGCAAATATTAACCTTTTGGCTTTTGATTTACATTCCTCTCTCCTTAACCATTCCTGCATTAAATCCTGATCAACATCAGGTTGTTACACAAGTTTTCTCTACTTGAAACAATATTTTTGCATTTTCTGCATTTCTTGCCTTTTCATCTAATCCTTCACCTTATATTCTTTCTTTTGTTTTTGGCACATTCAGTTGCTGCCTGATGTTTCTCTACTTCTGGTTTGACTTCCATTCCCATATGACACCAATATGCTTTTGCTAAACTTAGCAGGGAAATCATTTTAGACTTTCTTCCTCGTGTTTTAAAACTTGGATCTTGTGATGTCAGCAATCTCAGCAAATGTGTATAAAATCCCGTGATTGCAGATCTATACATGTAATCAGTTTCAAGGAGGCCCATACCTCCTTCAGAACAGGGAATATATAATCTTGGTATACAATGATTTTTATAAATCATTTGATAAGCATGAAGTATTTTTCTTGTTTTCCTGTCCAACTGATCTAATACCTTTGGGGCCAGTAAATCACCCCAAGACTGTAAGTTAGAATATAAAGAACAAATTGTTTTTTAGCTTGGACTTTGTTCCTAGATGTCAGAGCTGTTTTCAGTATTAATTTTAATATTCTAAAATATTCCTTACTAAGTTTTATTAGCATTTATTCATGTTTTATTGTTGATCCTTCATTCTTGGTGCTACAGCTTTCCTGTTTTAAAGGTTGCTTTTGCTCTTTTAACAAGACCAAACAAAATTCTTGTATCATCTGAGAAAGTTTGGACCATTTGCAGTTGTGCTTTCAGCTCCTCATTTGAAGAACTATGCAGTTTTAAATCACCCACAAAGAGAAGATGAGAAGTCTTTACACTTTGTTGTTTTCTGGGAGCCAAATTGTAGCCATGACCTCATCTATTAAGTAGACTTTTTGATCTGACTTATCAAGTCATGAATCTGTTTTTTTCTTTACTTTAATATTACTTAATGTTTAGTGTTTTGATCTGCACACTTGCTTGTGTTTTATGTTATTTTAATATCTTTGTTATATGCAAAAGTGCCTAACTATAGAAAACATAATAAACCAAGACTTGAAACTTAATTGCCTTCTAGTGATATTTATACTCCCCTTGTGGCAATTTTTGAAGCAGCAATATTTGCCTGGAGATGTAAAACTGTATATCATAATTATTTTTACTATGGTACCTGAACTCGAAACTAGCAAAATTTAATTTTTTTTTTAATTTTATTTTGAATGGAATTCTTGTGCCCTCACACCAGATGGACAACTCTGGGTAGTTATGCCCTTATTTCACTGCTTTTGAAGTTCAATATGTATATTACAGTCTCACAGTGGTTACTCTTAAGAGCTCAAACACTGAAGCAGTAAGACTGCAGTCCTGTTTAAGTGTGCAAAACAGAGGCATTGGTTAAGTCATCTTTCACGAAATGAGGAAGATTGCCTGAGACTGAGCTCAAGACAGAGAAGCCCCTTCACATGCACAGGTGAAGTAAAAAAAAATACATGGACAGTGAGAGAAGCAATAGAAAAACTAAGTTCCCAGCCATGAGTAGTCAATACACATCCAAAGCAATTTGCAGCACACAGCAACCAAGTGGACTACAAAATATGAAATAAAGAAAGAAAATAAAGAATGAAACATGAGAAAAAAACTTACAAGGAACTCAAGTAATGTGCACAACACAGCCCCAAGGGGCAATGGATTATATACAGCATGGCAGTTTGTTAAAGAAAACACAGACAACCTAGCTCTACCATGAGGTGAGAACCCAAGCACACAGATTCCCATATGTGAGATATGGAGAATGTGTTCCATATGGGGAGGTCAAGTCATCATGCTGTCATACACAGATACACTGAATCCACCATCTTCTGCCATGCTGTCATAACCACATGACCATATTCATGTTCTGGTCCTCCTCTGCATCATTCTGTACAATGGGCATCACAAAGACTTGAAAGCCATATCCTCCACTGTCACCCAGTTCAGGGTGGAGTACATTTTCACCAACTATCTTCTCTTCTATCACACCTAGGATATCATCTGCTGCAAACTCCACTATGAAGGCATGTGCAGCTTCACCTCTCCATTCTTGAACATGGTACATAGTTGTATTATGGGGCAGGGTCATCTGCTGATACCACTCCCTCCTCCTATATATATGGACTACAAAGCATACTGCTTCCACCCCTGCAATGTGTGGTGCAAGATGATGTGGATTCAGCCCCACCAGTTCATCATCATCCTCTCTGAAAAGCACAATGGCTCTTCCTCAACATTCATCAGTCTTCTTCTCACAGCAGCATTAATATACCTCACAATTTGCCATCCACTCTATGTAGTAGCTGTAGCCGAATATCTCCTGCCTGAGGTGTAGATGCAGCCAATGACACTAACAGTGCTGCTTTCCCTGATCCTGTAATCCTCCTTTTCTTTTTTCATGTCCTTCTCAAAGAGACTGGCACTGCTATGAACCTCAAAACATTCAAGTCCTTCTGTCTTACGTACACCCCTTATCTTGTAACATCTATCCATTATCGTTCATAGGAGATTACTAGTGTAACAACCCCAGGGGGCTTTCCGAGCCCTGCCTGCCTGTAAGGTAAACACCATAACCATTAAGCTAACCCTGAACTAATGCTTAACAGCACATTTTCAATTGCCTAAATCTTGGCTTTCCTTGTACTGGGGAACTGCAAATAGTTGAAACAGGTAAGTGAGATCTTCATTCTCTCCATTTGACATTGTGATCTGCAAGCTTATGCAGTTCATGGGCACATCATAGAAGCCATCAAAATTGTTATTCTACTAAGTAATTTATTAATACTTTATACAGAATGTATTAAGTTCATTGAGTTTATTCAGTTCATTCTGATCAGATCCAGCAAGTCAGAGCTTTAGTCCTCTGCACTAACTTCCTAAAATGCCTAACTACCATCATTGCTTACCTGCTAACACTAATAATAAACCGAAACTTACTTGAGAGTAAATTTCCAGACATTTGAAGTTTTGAATATTATAAGAGAAATTAATTGGAAATGGAATCTTTAGAAAATGGAAGGAGCAAATTACATAGAAATAAATGGAATTTGTGGGAACAATATATGCAAAATAATGTTCAGGAGGTGGAGGAGTAAGGTTTAAGGAAAGACAGGAATTCAGCAATTTATGTAATGGACTGAATGACAGCTGTTGCTGTTTCTTTTCTATTAATGCATGTATGCCTATGTCTTAATTGATAACATAGCAAAGGTGGTTAAAAAACTCCATCCATTTGGATAAAATGCCATTATCATTGTGGTCTATAAAGGTGGTAATAAACAAAAGATTGGGGAATTACAGGCACATATCAAATTTAAGCTTACTGTCTAAATTACTTGAAGGAGATGCACATTCTCAGCTTACTGACTACATAATCTTGAATAAGAAAAGTCCCTAAAACGCAACAAGGTAAAACAATTTTCTTACACTGTGAAGGACACCAATGAGGAAGAGAAAAGGCAAACACTACTAAAAACTCCTGATGTCCACCACGGCAGTAAAACTTAATAGTAAAATCAAAACTTTAATAAAAAGAATATAACATAAAATAAGCAGTCCTCAGTCTTCAGATAAGTGCTTTCAGCAAATAAGCCTTCCTCAGATCGTATAAAAAGGACTGTTCAGCTTTTGTATTTATAAGGCATCACAGCCATTCCTCATTTAGTTCTCTGACACACCCTTGTTGCAAACCAAAATGAGGCCAGCTAGCAGAGAGGTATAATTTCCTTCATTGTAATTAAAGGGGCAGTGCTTCTCTTTACCATAGGATTGTATGTGAGAAAACTAATAGCTATGGATGTGAATACATTATATGAATGAAGCAACATTCAAGTAAACTTGCTAATCATATTCCTTCTATTCTTAAGTGCAGGTTTTAATGGCACAATAGTATTCGAGCCTGGTGATCTGTTTGCTCTTAAATTAATTATCCAGCATGTTTCCCTTAGCTCTGTGCGATTATGAACATCACCTCCTCTTGTGGTCTGTCAGACTGCCTCTATGGCCTTAAATACAAAAGTAATGAGAAGGATACTGTGCTACTTGGGCTGTTAAGGCATTATTGGGATCTTTCTGTTATATGTCCCTCAAATGTCTGAGGATACGTTCCTTAGGACGTTGATCTGTTTTGCCAACATAGAAAGCACTACACTGGCAGCAAGTCGCTAAGTATATGATGTGGGAACTAGTACAATCAGCATAAACATTAAAATTGTATTGTTGCCTGGAGTATGGATGTACAAAAACATTGGAGCTGTCAATGGAGTTGCAAGCTTTGCATCTTAAGCATTTGAAAGTGCCCTTTCTATTAGAATTGGGCCTATTTCTTTCAAATCCATCTTTGTTGCAAATGAGACGTTTCAAATTCTTCTTATTCTTGTATAGGAATCTGGGCTGTTCACCTACAATGTCTCTTATTTTGTCATCAGTTGTCAATACCGGCCAAAACTTCCTAATAACTTCACATACTTGCTTATTGTCAGCAGTGTATGTTAACAAACATTTAAGTTGCTGTGATTGAGTTTTAAGATCCATGCTCTCATGATGACTCGATGTGGGTTCAGAGAAGTAGGGACGTCACTTACCTCTCCTTAATTCCTGTGGATCATGCTTCAATCTTAGATTCTTTCTTTTATAGGATCTTTTACTTAAATGTGTCTCAATATTCTCTGTTCTGCTACAAAGTCTTCATTCTCGGTACATAATCTTGAGGTTCTTAAGATCTGATTCTCAAAGATGATATCAAAAATATGTCCCGGCTGCATACTCCCCCTATGCAGATAATGATTTCTCCAGGTTTCTTTTTTATGAATTCCTGTACTGATACCTCTATTAGGATGCAGATGAATCTTTACATCCAGAAATTCTATGGTCTCCGAAGAATGTTTAACCACAAACTCTAGAAAATCAGTGCTCTCATTAATAAAGTTGACAAAAAGGTCCAACTGTGTAGAGCTGCCTCTCCAAACGATAAAGACATCATCCACAAAACAGCCGCAGTACACTAGATATTGTTTCCAAGTGCTGGGTATCAGTTCATTATGTTCCCACTCAGCCAGAACCAAATTAGAGTAACTATTTGCACATGGGGTGCCCATAGCCACACCTCATGTCTGCAAATAGAAAGAATCCCCATACATAAAGATGTTATTTTCCAATACAAGTTCCAGCAAGGAACATATTGGTTCTTCTTCCATACTGTTCCTTGCTAGGAAAGATTTTATTGCCTCTAGACCATAGTCATTCGGAATCACCGTAAACAAACTCTTGATGTCCATTGTCACTAGTAACAAATCTTCATATTTCTTGAGGTCCTTAGTAACTAAAAAGAGTTTTTTCCAGAAAATCTCCTGAGTCCTTCAATACAGTTCTTGCTAGTGGCAGGGCCTTCTTTAATTCATTCTCCACGTACATGGAAACAGGTTCAGTTACCCACCCCCTACCAGAAACTAAGTTGCAGTGAAGCTACGACTAAGGTAGACCATTTTCATAGCCATCTATATGATCTATTGATAGAGGCAAATATCTCACAAGAACTATATGAGTTCTTTGATTGCCCTAAACCTACGTTTCCATACATCAGCGGACTCCCCAAAATTCACAAGGATCCAGTTGACCCACCCTTACGTTCAATAGAGTCTGCATACTAGAAAATATCCAGATTTACTGCACAACCAGTTACTAATACTCTCACCTGCAAAATCCTCAATAAACTGAAATGGGTGACCTACAAAAACAAAATGATTACCTTATCTTTGTACATAAACTCCATCATAAAAACAATGCCCAGCACTCAGTACTTTACTTCAATGGTGTATCACCTGTAGACATGTAAGATCCCAAAACAAGTATATGCTAGAAACACATAAAACTAATGGGCCTATATTATCACAGCAAAGATTTCAATAGTCGAACACCATTTGGGCGACACCAAATGTTCGAATATTGAAAACTTTGCAAGTGCGAACGGAGATTGCCGTAGGGAATTCTTCCTTTTACTTCAATGTAGTGAGATCTCGGAGTTGGTATATTTAAGTAGCAGGGGTGTGGGGGGGCTTGCCCCCCTGCATAAATCCCTTAATGACAGGTTTTCTGTTTATTTTTTATTTTTTTTAGGATTCGAAATTTTCAAACTTTCAACATATGGTGTCGACCATATGGTATTCGGGGTTTAAAAGTTTCGATCCGATAACATAGACCCAAAACTACCACCAAGCTTGGAAACAATTCCTTTCTTACAAGACATTGGAATTCCATATTATTAGACATGTTTCTAATCACTGTAACCACCACCTTCAAAACCATCTCTAGAGCCCATTCAGACAGATCATTATCATGCCCGAAATGTGGAATCATTTAAAATTATGTACAGTTTCTCTAGCATGATTTTTTTCACTTGCCTTACATGCACTACTTGTTACATGAATTATCAAATGACAGATAATTATTAATACCCCACTCTTCTTACTTGCTCATCTTTTATTACCCATTATTTTCTACCAGCTATGCATATACTCCCACCTTATTTGCTTTTCTTGCATTGACCTATTATGATGCTTTCTTTCAGTCTCTCTAATTATCAGCCATACCTCTCAACTGTACAGATTTTTGCAGAATGTTCAGATTTTTGCCTCATATTTTTGGTCTGTTTTTCATAAAATTGTGCTTTTCTGGCAAATTAGTAGCAAATCATTAAAGATTAAAGTTAGAAAATAATGACAGACATGAGTTTCAGACTTCACACCATTCAGAATATTCATACTAATGCAAAATCTGTTATTCTATCAACTTTCCAAGTTTGTAACAGCAATATTTAAAAAAAAATGTCCTTGTTTTGCGGCCTTTGTCCCACTTTGATTTATGGCTTTGTCCAGATTTCTTGCTCTAAGAGGACGAGAGGTATGATTATCACTTTCAACTTTTCTTCATTTTCTTTCATCTGCCAGCTACTAATTTTATCCATTTTCTCTGTCTCCTTTCCTCACTTAATACAACTCTATCTACTTTTCCTGTAGCTTACTCACTTTACCAACCTCATGCTTACTGTCCAGAAAACAACCCGAAGGTTTCATCATGCCTTAAAATATTCACAGTTTCATTAATCAGATAACATTATCTATTTTTTATTAATGTAAATATTGTTTTTTATTAAACTGATTTCTATACTGGCTGTTTTTGTTCATGATTTCTACATCTTCACTTTTCTTCCATGCCTATTACTTGTATTTGTGTGCATCATACATACTAAGATTTCTTTTATGTAAGTTACCAAATTTGTCTTACACCATATATACTGCAAACCTTACTTTTTGTTCCATATGTCTGTTCTTATTCTCTGCTATTGCTTATATGGCTAACCCTGGTGACAAAATGTAAATAATGTAAATAAATAACATTTTCATACATGCTTTATCTAATTAAGGGTTAAGGGGAGCCAGACCATACCAAGACAAGTAACAGACATAAGGCAAGAACCAGTTATGAACAGGATGCCAGTCCATCATAAGATCTCTCTCTCTCTCTCTCACACACACACACACACACACACACACACACACACACACTCTCCTAAGGGCAGCTTGATGCATCACAGATTCATCTTCCTGTGTGTCTTTGAGATGTGGAGGAAACTGGAAACACTACAGAAATCCAGTATGGTCAAAGGGAAGAAATGCAAACTCTGAATAAGTGATACCAATTATATAAAAAGGTTGATCAGTTTTGCTTCCATGAACTATTAAAACTAGAAAAATAAAAAAAAATACAGAGACAATGTTGATCTGAGATACAGATATTCACAGCCTATTAATGAAACTGCAGTTATTAGAGGTCAAAGATCAAATAGAACAGAATAGAACAGAACTGTGTATGCTGCATAAAATAATATCTAATTACTCTTCTTTTAAATATATCATTAGATACACACCTGTCATGAAGGATACAAGAAAAAGTTTGTTGGACATCTGGAAGATTTTATAAGCTGTCAAGAATGCACCCAGATGTTACTACAGAATTCCTTCCTATTAATTATCACAAGGAAATAATTTAAAAGATTAGTTGGTTCATAAACCTCAAGACAGAGGCAACTAAAAGTATCACGATGTATGGCACATATCATGTGACCACTATCTGTGACAGTTATACATAAAGTATGTTTTGAGACCACCTTGTATATGTGAGTTATCTACACAGTGAAAACAAATTAGTTTACACACAAAGATGAGAACATAAAGGGAAACATCATGAAGTGTTAAATCTGGTACAGCGGCAATGCAGGTTTCTACTGTTGGTACTACATACTGCAAAAGAATCTACGTTCTGCAGAAACAGAAATTATACAGTACATTTAGGAAAGGAGATGCAGAATATCTGCTATAGGAATTCAAAACCAGCTGACTGTAGTGCCTGAAAGCAGAAGGACAGCTGGCCACCGCTAAGATTCAGCTCTGTTCCTATGTTTTGAAAGGGAAATAAGTTGACAGAAAAATAATCTATTGTTTCAGAAAACTACTTAGAGTCTACAGAAATAATGCTGTGAGTTTTAGAGAACTTCACACATTTATTTAAGAAGTACGAATGAAGTGGCAGTTTTGTGTAAGTAAATCATTTTCTCTCCATGCTAATAAATTGTGTTCTCAGAATGTTGGTGCAGTTTTAATTCTATTTGAAATCAGTGTATTCACTGCAGCTGGTGTGTTAAGTCTCTTCCTTCACAGCTGACGTGATTTGGATGGTACCCTACATTAGCTAGCTAGAAAGCTTTTGCTTCTTAAAGTTATGACACATCTCAGTGACTAAATTGCAATGTAGGATAATGCCAAAAACAGAAAACTCTTAATTCATCTAGACAGACAGATAACTCAAATAATATTTTTATATCCTTTTTTGCAAGTACCCCACTGATCATCAGCTCTGCTCCACAAAACATTCAGCCATTTCCTTCTCCCTGTCCTACTTGTTATGCTGTTGTAGTGGAGGTGATAGATGACCAACAGTAGTCCACCATTTAGATATGGACTGTAATTTTTTTTTGTTCTTTACACCCCTCCAATCAATGGCTACAGGGGTGCTCCCCTTCAAACACCCAGTGACCCATTCATTTATATTGGGGATAACAGCTTGACAGCCCATTTGTTCTTTTGGGAGGTGAGGGTCAAGTGTGCAGAGTGGTGCCATCATCCACTGGGAGGGTGGGAATTTTTTTAATGCCCTAACTTCTGTCCTACTCCCCCCAGTAGCCTGCATTTTATACTATAGCTATTCCCAGGAGTTGTATGTATGCTTGCACACATGCTAAATCTCCTGACTGGGATGTATACCACCTGCAGCATGCACACGGCAGGGTCCTTGCTGAGGGTAATACACCTGCACTCCTACAGATGTTTCGAGTGCAACGAGCTAAGCTGTCACCCTTCCACAGACATGGATGTGCTGGTGCTGACTGCTCACTCCCATCATCCCCTCACCCACTCCTTCTAGCACCTGTGCCACTGTTTGAACATGGGTTGGCTGGAGTACAGTCAAGGCTTTACCTTCTACACCAGCAGCAGGATAATGGGTGCTAAAACTTTAGTCATATGTGCACTGTTAAGAATAATTTCCTATGTGTGACTGCATTTCAAGCAAATAAGTACTGTGAACGATAAAGACACATTAGTTACAGCTGTTGTTGTGTTAGTGCTAATAGTAACTATTCAGGTTATCACCTTCTTGGAGTATTGCTTACTTCTCCAATACCCTTTAAAAACCACTGGAACCAGTCTAACTGAAAAGGCTACACTAAATTACTTCGGCGACCTGGTTTACAAAGTCTGTTCAGTGAGATGGTAAGTTAATGATGGTGACTGGATTTTTATTTATTTATTCATTTGTTTGTTTGTTTATTAAATGGGTGAGTAAATTGTTTTTTTGCTTTTCAGTCGTGACCTGGGCCACAGTAGTACTGGTAAGTATAAATGGGCAATTAAGAGTAACCACTCAACCAGCATGCCTTTAGGAAATTGGAAAAAGCAGAGCTACTCATTAAATAAACAAACTCATTCAGACAAACAGAATGGAAACTTGACAAAACACTGACTAGCAGTCAGGACCAAACTTAGGTCTATTGAACTATGAAAAAGAAACCTTAATTACTGACTCACCATCCTGCCCAAGTTGTGCCTGGCCAGATAACCGTGCAATGCCTACTTATATTAGAAAAAGGTTTCTGAATGCTCCTGTTTTTCATGTAAAAACTTTGATTTTATGACAAAGTAGTGAAAATTACAGTCAACAAAATAAAAATCCAAAATACATTTACTCACTGCTTATCTTTAAAAAAATCAATACCACCAAAAACATGATCACAATAACACCAGTTTGTGTATATATGCAGGAAAATAAAACAAACACACTGCAGAAGGAACTACAGACAGAATATCAATCTGCACATTTTAGCACGCTAAGACATAAAAAGCCCTCCCCATAAATCATATGTCTAACAGTAACCAATCACAAATCCTCTGGACATTGAAGAACTCTGTTGGCAACTACTCTTGAAAGCAAACATTGCATGTGGATTAAAACATTCTTCCAGTATTAAATGCATCCCCAAAAACAAGGCATCTGATATTGTTAATCCTCATTCATTCCTTATGCATGGGTATTGGTTCTGAGGTCGGAACCGAGCCAGCCATTTTCCAAGCTCGTGTCAGCTACAAACTCCCGAGCTAAACTCTTACCCATAACCCCCCTCTCCCTGTTACCTCAGATTTCGTTTGCCGCATTGCCATTCGGTCATGTCAAGCTGCTTCTCTTGAGCTAAGTATAGTTATTTGTTGTCAAAATAGCCATTTATATAACTTTTTCTGTCAGAAAAGTTTCTATTTCGTTGTCTCTTACCCTATCGCATCTAGCGACCCTATTTTCTTGAGTTTTTTTCTTCTCTTTTCTACACCTTTTACCACGAGGTATTTCTCCCCTACCATCGTTGGTAATCTTCCTTTTTTCAAACCTTCGGGTATTCTTTTGTACCATTGCTGGTACCCTTTCTACTATCCCCTTTTTCTATCATGGCAGATAAGAAAGGTAGTCCGGGTTTTAAAAGGTGTTCTGATTGTGGACACAAATTACCTACATACATTGTGCGTTTATTGTTTGGGGGCGTCCCATTTATCTGTTGACCCGCCCTGTACTATCTGTGAAAATTTTTCTAAAAGAGCCTTGTTAGAAAGGAAAAACAAGCTGTTGTTGAAAGGACTTCTTAAATCTCCCTTTTCAGAGGCTATTTCAGGGTCATAGGCCTCAACCCCTCCTACAGCCCATAAGAAAATTTTGGATGTTCCTACTAAGGCCAAGTCTTTGCCTTCGTCCCCAGCAGGGGACTCCTGCCAACCAAAACCTAAAAAGGCTAAAGTTTCCGCTCTGGAGCTCACTCAGTCAGCCCCAGTGCTTTCGGTGCCTAGATTTTCGGCACCGAGGCCTTCGGCTCCATTAGTGATCTCGGCTCCGTCTTCTTCTGCAGCCTTCACTATATCGGCACTGAGGGGCTCCTCGGTTCAGACTATTACTACTACTGTATTGGCACCGACCACTCAGTCGGTGCAGACCTTGAGCACATCGGCTCCGACATCTTACTCGGAACCAATGCTTTGGTCGTTGGCTCCAATTTTGTCGGTTCCAGCTTCGGTACTGACAACCACTTTGGCACCGATCCTTGTGTCAGTGCAGACCTTTTATGGATCTCACTAAGGAACTGCAGTTGCCTTCGTGGCAGGAAAGTTTTGCTATGAACCATGATGACAGTTGTGACACGCGTAATTTGCTGCTCCACAGCCATCCAGGGACTCCGAGTCGGCAGGCTGAGCCACTTAGGGGAGGGGTGACCCCTGTCCTGGACACTCACTCCTCTTCAGGTGGACCCAGCCTTTCAACTGTTGGAGAAGGCTTTCACTTCTGCTGGTGATACTGGACCGTCTATCCCCCCCCCTCCTCTGGTACACTGGTTTCACAAGTCGCACCTAGTGGACACCGGGTGCAAGGGCCTCAGGACATATTCCCACAGGAAAACCCTTTTCCGCTGTCTTCCCCAGCTTCTCCCTCTCAGGAAGTCCACCGGAAAAGTTTGTGTAAGAGGAAGCACAAGGACTCCACAGAGGAGTCCCTCACTGAAGACACAGACTTTGATGAGGGGGAAGGATCCCCTCGGTCACCCTCTGCGGTATCCTTTGGTGATATCCTCGAAATCCTTTAACAGTGAGGTGACTGGCAGCCCTCTAATCTGACCTCTGAGGAGTCTGTGTTCCTGCAGGCTTTTCGCACCCGGCCCCCTACCTCCTGGGTTACTCCACCTGCCAATGAACTTATCTGGCTCATCGTGCAGCATGCGTGGAAGGCTCCTGACACCATCGAGGCTATTCCCCAGAGGCCAGATAAGATTTTGTCCCCTCCTGCTATGGATCCTCATTGGTCAAAAGGTCTTCCTGTGGATGCTCTGGTGGTGGCGGCCGCAACAAAAAAGAATCTGGCAGAAGAAGAAAGCCAGACTGTCCATCTGCCTAACAGAGTCCCGGGCCCTGGACAGGATAGGGACGCGCACCTTTGCATCAGCAACCTTTACTATCAGGTCCCTGAATTATATGGCACACTTTACCAGGCTTCAAAGGGATCTGATTTCCGAGCTCTCTGAAACCTTGGCTGGTGCCATGTCTGATGAGGTCCATGACAAAGTGGCCTCTCAGCTGGCCACCAATGAGTAATTTTCTAACTCCTCTACGTGATTGATATCTGACGCATCAGAAGGAGCAGCTAGAGCCTCCAGTTCAGCTGCGGTTTTGAGATGACACGCCTGGATGCGCTTGTGCAATTTCATGGAACCCTTTAAGGTTTCCTTTCTTAACGCTCCCATTGAGGCCTCTTCATTGTTTGAACCCAAAGTTAAAAGCACACTGGCCAGATGTGAACAGGATGGTAAGACCCTTTCTGCAGTAGGTGTCCGTTATTCTTCCCCTCAACATGCTTTCTCCCAAAACCAAAAGACTGGGAAGATATGGCACAAGAAATCTCAGGGTCCTTTCCGTGACACACAGGCCAAGTTCTCCCCTAGAGGCAGAGGGGGAAACTCACAGGGAAGATGCTCTTTTCAGGGCAGAGGGGGTTTGCATAACCAGGGTTCCAGGGACTCTTTCCCTGGCCAATCCTACCAGCGCTCCTGAAGAGCGGCCCAACTCCTTTCCTCTGGAGGTGGTTGGGGGTCGTTTCTCCTTGTACCCTTCTGTCTGGCTAACCATCACCACCGATTCTTGGGTACAAAGGATTATAACCAGAGGTTATCATATCCCCTTCTTTATTTGTCCTGTCCCTTCAAAAAACTTTCCCGACGTTCCACCCAGTCAAAGGGAAGAAGCAGCACTAGAGATAGAAAATCTGCTAAGAAAGAGAGTCATCCAAATAGCTCCTCCAGGCCAGATAGGATCCGGATTCTACTCAAGAATATTTTTGGTGCCAAAGAAAACTGGGGACTGGAGACCAATTTTGGATTTCAGTGTATTGAACAAGTTTGTGAGAGTACAAAAATTACGGATGGTCACAATACAGTCTATCCTCCTGCTTTTGGAAAAAGATGATTGGATGTGCTCGATAGATCTCCAAGATGCGTACTACCACATAAAAGTGGACAGGCCATCAAGAAGATTTCTGCACTTCCGTGCGGGAACCAGTCACTACCAGCTCAGAGTACTGCCCTTCGGACTCTCTACAGCCCCCAGAGTGTTCACAAAGTGCATGGCAGTCTAGGGCTGCCACCTCTTCAAATGGCCAAAGTGGGCCATTTTAGGGACAAACATCAGATTTTACAGGCCGGCACATACCCACGGTCAGTACAAAGGATAGAACTTAACTTTTTTGCCTCGATAATAGCTTATTCTTGTAGAATTTTAGATACTTATTCTGTTTCTTATAACATTTAGATATTTTAGATACAGAATAACTGTTTTATGCAACTATTACATAAAATATAGGACATAATTATGTCCTACAATCTCAGGACATTTGCCATTTTTAATATTTTTTGTCAGGACACAACTGCCCAAAGAGGGACTGTCCCTCGCAAAGCGGGACACGTGGTAACCCTATGGCAGTTGTCACAGCTCACTTGCGACTTCAAGGATTCCAGGCGTTTCCATACCTAGATGACTGACTCATTTCCGCCCCCACCAGAAATCTAGTGGAAAAAGCCCTGGCATACTCTCTCCTCACTGCACAAAGGCTAGGCATAACCATAAACTGGCAAAAATCCAATCTCACCCCATCTCAGTCGACAGAATTTATAGGGGTTATCTTGGATACAAAGAACTGCAGAGCTGCCATTCCAGAGCACAGAATTTTAAGGATAAAGCAACAACTGATTCCAATATTTTCAAGGGAGAAATACACAGCTCACTCTGTTCTACAGCTGTTGGGTTCCATGGCAGCCTCCATCACCATTGTCCCTCTGGGCAGGTTTCATATGAGTCTTCTACAATGGCTACTGCTCATCCCCAATGGTATCTTTTTCAGCATCCTCTTTCAGCCAAGATTCGAGTAACCCACAGGTGCAAACAGGATTTAAATTGGTGGATGACACACAATCTGTCACAATGGTCTCGCCCCTTCTCCCCCCAGCAACCCAAGGTCACAGTGACCACGGAGGCCTCCCTGATGGAGGGGGGGGGGCTATGTCAGGGACAGATAGTCCAAGGCATTTGGTCCAAACTGGAGGCCCATCTGCATATAAATGTTCTAGAGCTGAGGGTGGTGCTTCTGGCATTGCAAGAATTCCATCCCCTGCTGCTGTCTGGGACGATTGCGATTCAATCAGACAACATGGTGGTGGTCTGGTACATCAACAAGCAAGGTGGAACCAAATTGTACCCCCTTTGTCGAGAGGCCATGAAGATATGGCAATGGGTGATGGCTACCAGCCATTTTCTTCTAGCAACGCACATTTCTGGGAGTTCCAACGTGATAGCAGACAGTCTCAGCAGGTGCATTCTACAACCTCACGAGTGGTCCCTGGATCCCTTGATAGCAGCGGAGATCTTCCACCGCTGGGGCCGTCCTTGCTGTGACCTCTTTGCATCCCCGACCAACTACAAATGCAGTAACTACTTCACCCTGATTCCCCCCCTGGGACAGTCACCCAGGGATGCTCTAGTCCACGATTGGCCCTCGGGTCTTCTTTATGCATTCCCACCTTTTCCCCTCATTCCTCAGTTTCTGAAGAAAGCCCATCGGTTGAAGAGCAAGGTGATCCTCATAGCACCATATTGGCCTCATCAGATTTGGTTCCCCTTCCTTTGGCCTCACCTAATAGATTGACCATGGATTCTCCACCCAACCCCGGAGTTGATCTCACATCCACAGAACCTGATTCATCCCAACTTGAACAGCCTGAAGCTCACAGCTTGGCTCCTCCAGTTCCCTTGATTGCCAGGCAGAATGATCTTTCTTTACCAGTACATGACATTCTCATTGCATCTCATAAGTCTTCCACTAGAATTACTTATCTAAGCAAGTGGAAAATATTTACCTGTTGGCTGAATGATAAACAAGTAGATCCCTTCTCAGCACCAGTGTCGATAATACTAGACTATCTGGCCGACCTTTTCCAATTGGGTCTATTGGCCTCTATCATTAGAGTTCATTTGGCTGCAATTTCTAATTTCCATGAGGGTATCCAAGATTCCTCTCTTATGTCTCACAAATTGTGCAAGACCTTCATAAAAGGTGTGAATCATCTGAAGCCACCTTTTAGAGAACCTATTCAACCATGGAATCTATCATTAGTTCTACAAGCTCTGATAATGCCACCCTTCGAACCAGCTTCTTCTTGCGACCTCAAGCATTTGTCATGGAAAACCTTGTTTTTGGTTGCCATTACTTCTGCCAGACGTATTTCTGAGCTTCAAGCTTTATGTATCAAGAGTCCATACTTGATTTTTCATAGAGATAGAGTGTCTTTGAGAACTAATCCTTCATTTCTGCCAAAAGTGATCTCTGAAATGTCTATTAATCAAACCATTGAATTGCCAGTTTTCTTTCCCAATCATTCAAACAGAGGAGAGTATTACCTACATAACCTAGATATCCACAGGCAAATCTGTTTTTACTTAAACAGGACTAGGACCTTTTGTAAATCTGACCACTTATTTTTGGCCTATTCTGGACCTAGATTAGGATCTGCTGTTGCTAAGGTCACATTAGCTAGATGGTTGAAGGACTGTGTGACCTTCATTTATACACAAAGTAATGTCCCGTTGCCTACTACCATGAAAGCTCACTCAACAAGGTCAGTGGCGACTTCTGCTGCCTTCCATGCCAGCGCTTCTTTACATGACATCTGTGCAGCTGCAACTTGGGCTACGCCTCATACCTTCATCAATCATTACAAATTGGATTTGGCCTCCAGGGGAAGAACATCTTTTGGTTCTATGGTGCTCAGGAATGTCCTTCCATGAGAGCCTCCCAGGAATAGAGGTAGCTGGGAACTCTGTCCCATGCGTAAGGAATGAACGAGGATTAACAATATCAGATAAAGAAGTTATGTCTTACCATAACGTTCCATCTGTATTGTTGATCCTCATTCAGTCATTACGACCCTCCCTCCTTCCCCCTCCTGTGGCTTCTAATGGATCTCACCATCCGGTTCTCTTAGGTCATTTGACCAGAGGTAGCCTCTACCTTCTTTTGATTTGCAAACTCAATCTGAGGTAACAGGGAGAGGGGGATTATGGGTAAGAGTTTAGCTAGAGAGTTTGTAGCTGACTGCGAGCTTGGAAAATGGCCGGCTCGATTCCGAGGTCGGTACCGATACCCATGCGTAATGACTGAACGAGGATCAACAATACAGACGGAACATTATGGTAAGACATAACTTCTTTTTCCAAACTGTAATATTCTCTCATTTTTGTACCTATTGTAATGTTTTGATACATTTAAATGTGTTTTGTTGTGACTGGCTATTGAGTGACGTGATCCGTGTTAAGGGCTTTTTAAGTTGTACACATCATATTTTTCTTTTTCTTTTTTATTATTATGAAAAAGTATTGTGTTACTTGCTTTATCTTCAGAAAATACATACTATTACAAGTCCTCCTAGTCCACTTCTGAAAAAGTGACCATGATCTGGAGCCATTTGCCCGTTTCTTAAAGGTTTGACATTATGCAACATACTGAATTGAAATACTTAATTAACAATGTCTGTCTTTTAAAAATGGTATTTTCATGTAAATGTAAAGGTAGGCAAATGTTTATTTCATAAAGTTGGAAGCAGCTGGTGCTTTTCCCTGATAAAGCTCCAAATTCCAAATACCTAACATGGCACCTTACGGTGTACACTGATGTCATAATAATGTATATAAATAATGTATAAAACATCAAGAACAGCTGTATCACAGTTATATGCTCTCTGAGAAACTTTCAGTGGAAGGGGGCATAAAATGAGTTTTAACTAGTTAGGTAGGGTCACTGTGATATATTTTTAGCTTAGCCAAGCAACAGCCCCCTATTAAGAAGAGCAAGATCCATAATTCCAATAATTCCAAGTCCTGCAAATATGAAAAATAAAGTATAATTGCAAGGAAATACAGAGGAACATATGCCCCCAGAGGACTTACTTGCTGCAAGAGATATTTATTATTTGGTAAGAAATGGCCTGTGGGATAATCCCATATGGCAATTGAGATACCAATAACATTTTTTAACCTGATAGTGACAGAAGAGGTAAGAAAGCCTCTCCAGATGTTATACTGTTGTCTTGCTGATTCCTTACAACGCCATTCTGACATCTGCTAAAGCCAATGATTGCTGAGTTGCTGTCATTCATTTAGTAGTGTAGACCACTTTAGGATACAGACACATGCCAGCCAGGAAAGGCTTTCTTCCTTCTGAAAATCACCAAGTAAGTTGTTAAGGACAAAAAACAAATGCAGCATTGCCACTGTCACTGTCACTGTGAAATGAAGGGTGTGCTTTGGGGGGTCGGGGTTAGGGCTAGGGAACTATGAAGAAAAAACAGTGGAAAATTAAGACTGGAGAGGCTCAATCATGGAAAAAATGATTTATAATTTGATATAGCTGTTTAATTTGGAGAGGCTCAGCAGTGGAAAAAATAATTTTTCTAATTTGACAAAGCTGTGCTACTTGAGGAGGCTAAATTACACTTGGCTTGCAGTCCACCCATAGTTAGGCTGCCATTCCAGTATCTGCTACCAGCACAGCAGTTTGCTCTGTCAGCAGATGTGAAAATGGGCCATTATACTGCTAGTACCCATAGCAGGTGCAAATCCTGCTTTGTTTGTAGTCATAATTATTCAAATTTCTGAGCTCCTCCCACGAGGTTAAAACCCATTTAGTGTAGACAAAATGCATAAAAATGCAAACTGAGCTACTGCTGTGTGCCATGACTCCATAATTTGCTTTCATGCTCCTACTTATTTGCCAAGCACTACTGACAAGGATATCTTCTGATATCTGTACAGATTAAAAGAACCAAAGCTATTAATTTGCAAATGTATACATGCTGCTTGACACCCCAAGTTCAGCTGCCCATGATTCACTATTCTAGCTCATTCATCAGCTGAAAAATAAACTCATCAATCTGAGAGTGATCCCAACACTGAGTGGAAAAATTTCACTGCTCATTTCAACTGTCAAGCTGTTCAACTATCTCATGACTCAAGTCATGCTTTCTACCCCAACAGGCATGTCACTTGGTAGAAACAATACTCTGGGCTGGATCTTTCTATCGCTATCTGACAATATACTAGCATCAAGGGCTATGGCAATCACTCTTAGTGACCATCTTCCCATATCTGAAATCTAGGGCAAAGTGTAGGGACCACAAACATTTGACCAGCCCTGATTTATCTCTATGTTTCAGAGTAAAAAATGAAGGTCTTCTTCACTTGGTGGACATAGGCGCTGTTATTTCTGTACTTAGCATGACACCTAACCACTGTTGCAGAACTACACCAAAATCTTTACCCCATTTCACACTTGGAATCAAGTCTTTCAAGACATAAAGAGATATGCCCTGAAATGTGTACTGTTCTTCTACAACAACACAAAGCCTGGCTACACCCAGAGAATGAGCAACAAAATCAAAGTCAGAAAAGGCAAAAAAGTCCTACTTATCAAAATGAAAAACAAAATCCTAAGGATTTTAACAACATATTCGCTACATGCAAACATTGTCCTTAACCCAGGGAAAACTAGCTGACATAATCTCTTTCAAAATATACTTTTTAACATTATTCTAAAGTCCCATTCCCAGGAAAAGATTCATGTCTATTCCATGTTTTTACAGATCCCCTCGTTGCCATAGCACAAATCCACAAAATGAAGTCCACAGAACTCCATTATTACTCAGATAAAAGAAAGTAGAACTTTGGCAAAACTGTCTTCCAGATTCTAAATACAAACAAGAACTACCACCCTATTTAAGTAAGATGTGAAAAATACTGACCAATGAAATAATGACGTATAAAACCAGTCATGAAATCAAAACCCATGAAGAGACATACTGACAAAATGATACAATAATAAATATTTTGAATTCAGTTTGTTATTCACTTCATTTGTAAGCAAAACATTTAATAAAAAATAGTGCTTCAACATGTAAAAATATCTGCTGATTTTTTCAATGCATATGTGCATCTAGAATACTAAATCACAGGAAAAATCTTAAATCCCTTCTGGTAGAATCATGACTGTGTTGAAAATGCTGAGCAACAGGGATTGTCTCAGAATGGTGCTTTATATTCCCAATATGCTCCAAAATTCTGAGCTTAACCAGCCTTGAGCTTTGCTAAGTATAATATTTAACACATGAATACCTTAAGGCATATACTACTCCTACCCAGTAACTATTCCCAATTCTCAGAGGATAAACCCTACTGCTACTGACATCGTGTTGAATGCTGCCATGCCAGTAGGGACAAAGTGAACACTCCTTTCACTCTGCATTTCAAGATCAGTGGCCACCTGGGGAATAAACTCAAATGAACCAACCAGTCCATTAGGAAGGGAGAATTATGGTATGATACTTTAGATCTCTTCGGAAGATTTTTCAATTTTGTGTCCCTTAGCAAATGCAAGTGCCATTCTAATATCCTAGGCACCCCTCAACAAACAGGACAAACACAGTCACAATCTTTTTCAATAAATCTTAGTTTTTATTAAAATCTGATGCCATATATGTTAAACCAAGTCTTAAAAAAGTATTGTTCAAATGCTGTTTTAGGGCCCCTGGCTATCAAAAATAAATCATCAATAAACTGTCTATAAAATACAATGTTCATAATTCATGTTAATACTGTAAATGTCATCATTATAATTAAATATCTCCTATGGAAGGCTCATAAATAGATTCACATAAGTAGGGACAAATGTGTCCCCCAATGCAGCACCCTTCACCTGTAGAAAAAATTATCTACTAAAACAGATTTGTTTTGAATCTTAATTTTTTTCAATGTACTGGGGAATTTTTTTGGTAGGAAGAGTAAAATTTAACATGCCATTTCAAGCCAGTGTCAACTTGTTCTCTGAAAACACTCATTAAAATGAGAATATGATCCTAATTCTGCATATTTCCTCAAATGTTACTAAAAATGGCCCTCAAAACAAATGTGTGCGCTGAGCTATTGGAGAAGTAGCACTGACTAAAAATCTGATCTGTGATATATAACAATAAGTAGACTTTTTTTTTTGCTTATTTTTACTAGTTATTGGTTATTCTAGATATTTATAGCACTTTTATTGTCTGCTGCATACTTTATTACTGTATTTTGTAGCTGTTGGCTCACTGCCTGTAGTGTGTTCTGCCTGAAAAGTTTCCATATTTAAGACTGTGTTTCTGGGCCTAGTTGTTTGTTAGAGGCTGTGTTCTCAGCTTATTTTCAAGGCCATCTTAGTTAGCAAAAACCAATCTCCACTACAGTGAGACTGTACTGTTTGTGGTCATTGCTGGTTTCGTGTTGCCAGGTCTATGGCTTGGAGAAAGCACCTCATTGGTTCTTTTGAGATTTTTTTTAATGTTGTTTCAGGTTTCAGCTTTCTGTTACTTAAGAAGTTAACTTGAGTGTTTTCTGCCATTTCACACAGAGCTATTGGAGAAGGAGCACTGACTAAAACTCTGATCTGTGATATATAACAATAAGTAGACTGTTTTTTTGCTTACTTTTACTAGTTATTGGCTATTCTAGATATTTATAGCACTTTTATTGTCTGATGCATACTTTATTACTGTATTTTATAGCTATTGGCTCACTGCCTGTAGTGTTTTCTGCCTGATGTGATTTCTGTAGTGTGTTCTGACTAGACAGCTCCCCGCCCTCCCTATTGGTATTTTGTCTTTATACCTGCTGGCCTTGCAGTTGCCCTCCCCTACTCTAAATTTGATCTTGGACACTCCTCCCAGTCTAGTTTCATTAGCTCATTCTACCTAATACAGAGAGAACATCTGAGAAGGCCAACCCACTTAGGTTCTTTTCTTCTGTTCCTCCTTTCTCCCTTTCTTAAAAAAAAATAAATAAATTGCCTGAAGCTCCTAGTGTTCTGACTGTCCTTCTCAAACATTTTGGAAATATAGGCTATATTTTTGTGCATTTATTAAAACTATATTTGCCTTAATATTGCTACAACTCAAGTGCTCTAGCCTGCACTGCATATGAATTTTTTAGCGTTGTTTTAGCTGCTTTTCTGTATATATATATATACTTTTCTGTATATGTAAACTATCTACTTATTCTACTGTATTACTGCCTCTTAAATCGTTTTTCAGTTGTGCATTTGCCTTGCTTCGTTTAGAAAGTTTTAAATTGCTAATTTTGTAGAGTTTTAATTGCATTTACTGTTTAGGGCTACACACTCAAGTGTGTTATCTTTTTCTGTGTTTATTTACTGTATTATTGCATTGTTTAGCCTGTTTTAACGAAAAAAAAAAACAAAAAAAACAAAACAAATACTATCTTGTTTGCTCGTTTCCTGCGTTTCCTAGCTAGTATAGCCCAGATCCCAGGCATTGCTGGTTTCAGGACTTTATTTTCTTTGTTCAGAGCTATCCAGATCTTGCTGTGGTAGATGGATGTCCCACCAGGCTTTGCTGGTTTCAGGACTTTATTTTCTGTGTTCAGAGCTATGCAGACCTTGCTGTGGTAGAGGGAAGTCCTACTGCTTACCAGTGGGAGTGGTGAGCATTGTACTGCCTATCTAACACTAGAGGAGTGGTTTCCAGCTCTGAAATTGTAATTTTATTAGCCATTTTGGGCTGATTTCGATCCCTTTCAACTTTCTGGCTTAAAAACATGTGTTTGCGTGTTTTTCGCATTGTGCAGCACCGCGGGGCTATGGTTAAACTATTCCAGGTGCCAGAAAGTCTGCTCTTTCAAATTTTCCCTTAGAACTAGCAGGTTTCTCAGTAGTAGCATTAAAATCTGTACCCTGTGACTACCACTTCCTCTAGAACCTGCTGGAAAGCACTAGGAAGCCTTAAACTGATACAAGCACTCTACTCTCCTTGTTAATAAGGAGAAATGAATCGTGGCACTAAATAGGCTACAACTGCAAAGTACCTTGCAAAGGTAAGGGAAAACAGCTCTTGTACTTTACAAACAAAACACCTAATTAGGTATGTCCAAGGGTCAGCTTCCGGTGATTTCTGCTGTCCACCTGATGAATCTGAGCATACTGGTCATTGCAGCAACTGCTTCATGTACATAGACAACCCTCTCATCCTACCACCCAACACTATAACCTGCCAGTGATACAATTACATAGCCAAACTGGAAGAAAAGCTCTCTCCAGCCAAGATTGTGCTAGACAGTCAAAAGAAGGTTAACACCTGCACTACACCTCAAGCAACACAAAGCCCTTCAAAACCAATACCATTAACACCCACACATAGCAACACTAAACCCACATATGCGGAGGCCCTTAACATTAACCTGCACAAGCAACAAGGACCTCCAAAGCTGAAATGCAAACAAACACCAGTCACAGCCAAAGTGACACATAGCTCACAACACCAGTGTGCCACCCAATAGACCCTAAGGCAAGAAAATGTACCCAACACTTTAGTAATAGGCGGCTCTATAGTCGGGCACACTGATGTCCTACTCACCAGGCTGAACAAGGAGAAAATTACAGTCAGCTGCCTGTTGGGTGCCAGGAATCGCCACATAACACATGCACTCAAGTCACTCCACAACAAGTACAAATACGACTCTGTCATTGTCCATGCTGGAGTGAATGACTTGAGATGTACCTCCCTGGACTACATGAAAAGAGACATGGAAGAGCTCTTGGATCATGTGGCCCAGGCAGGTATGACCCTAGCCCTGAGTGGCATCCTGCCTTCGCCCAGAATACCACAGTATAAGGACAAAATGATTGACTTCAGCAACTGGCTAAGCTTCTGGTGTCATTCAAAGGGGATTCAGTATCTGTCTGCCTGGGACAACATGATCGGCAAACCACAATGCTTCACCAGAGATGGTCTGCACCTGTCACTCCTGGGATTAAGGTTACTGGCTAAAGCTCTTGCCACCCCTATAGTGCCTTTTTTAGGCAAGGTTCAAAGAACAAAACCACCACTGTAACAGATACAAGCATGCAAAATCTGAAGGTAATGCTACTCAATGCTAGAAGTCTAAACCTCAAAATGCAGTCTCTCAAGGCACTCCTAAAAATGGAGAACATTGATATCTGTGCAGTAACTGAGACCTGGTTCAAGGCTCCAGACAGCACCCCTGCAATACCAGGCTACAACTCTTACCACACTTTTTGGCCACCAAACCAAGATGAAACACTAAAGGTGGAGGAGTGTCCATATTCACCAAGGATATTCACACCTCCAGGCTAGCTGCTGAACACAATGCATCTGAAATTCTCCAGGTGCAACTAACACTAGGTAAGACTGCAATCCAAATTGTAGCTTGCTACAGATCCCCCACCATTCCCCAAGATTCTCACTACACCTTTCTAAACATACTGGAAAATATTAAGATACAACCAAACACCCTAATACTGGGTGATTTCAACTACCCTGCCATTAACTGGGAAAACTACTCGGGTACCAACACCTTTTCCCAACGGTTCTTGGAATTCATAAATTCCAAGCCCTAGATCAACTAATCCATTTCCCACCAGGGGCTCCAATATCCTAGACCTGATCATTACCAACATGGGAGATAGATGCTCCACACCAGTGGTCACCCCCTCATTGCTCAGGTCTGACCATAAGCTAATCACCCTTGACATCCACATCCCACCCCACCCCCAAGTAAGGAAACCGCTGTAAAAAACTTCTCCAAAGCCAACTTCATGTTACTCAAGTCAAAGGTGACAAACTTCATGACACCCACGCAGACAGGAGCTGAACGTTTGACTGCTGAATCCTACACTAAGGCAATGTATGAGCATATCCACTCGTGCATGAATCGTGCCATCCCAAATAGAACCAAGACGATCTCTTCAAAAGAAAGGAAGCCAATCTGGTAGTCCTCTGCCATAAACAAACTATACAGCAGAAGGAAGAAACTGTTGCAGAAAAGAGGAAAATCCAAGGATGCAAAAAAACTCCCTTACCAGCCTCAGTAAGAAGCTGAGATTCCCTCATAAAATCCTCCTAAGCAAGTTATGAAAATAAAATTGCTAAAGATTTCAAAAACAACCACAAGGCATGCTATAGTTATGTCAAGAATCTAAATGGCAATGCTCAAATCTGCTCTGAGCTTCAACAGAATGGCATTAAATATACTGATCCCAAGGATATTGCCAATATCCTGGCAGATCGATTTAGTGCAAACTTCATCCCCCTCTCATCCCCTAAAGGGCCCATCTCAGTACCAAAAGATTGCCAAATTCCAGTAATCATGGCCACAGAGGTAGAAACCACATACTCCAAAGCTAAGAATACAGCATCCATGGGACCAGACGACATCCCGGCTGTGTACTACATGAACTCCAAAATGAAATGGCACCTCACCTAAGTGTCATGTTTAATCATAGCCTCACCTCAGGCTTCGTGCCCACTGAGTGGCACAGAGCTACAGTTATCCCACTCCACAAAGGGGGATCCACTTTGGATCCCAGGAACTACCGTCCCATCAGTCTGACGAGCCTGATCTGCAAGGGCATGGAATGCATTATCATGGAACTTATAAACAAAGACATTGGCAACCTTCAAACATTGGACCCTGCCCAGTTTGGGTTTGTGAAGGGTCAATCTTGTCTCCTGAACCTGACTGACTTCTTTGAATCAGTCTCCAGAGCTGTGGACGAGGATAAGGAGGTCCACACAGCCTATCTGGACCTCGCCAAGGCCTTTGACACCATCCCCCACTCTGGAATCATAGATAAACTTACTAAGCTGGGCATAAATCCCTACGTCACTCGATGGGTTGCCAACTGGCTTACTGACAGAACCCAGACTGTACAAGTAGCCGACTCCAAATCCAGCTCCAGACAGGTGAAAAAGTAGAGTAACTCAGGGTTCAGCCCTGGGACCGCTCTTGTTTAGCATCTACTTCTCTGAAGTACAGGCCAACACCAAGGGACTCTGGCTAACAAAGTTCGTAGATGACAGCAAACTGGGAGCCATTACTGAATCCCCAAATGATGTGGATATTCTACAAAAGGGCCTTACAGAAACAGATGCTTGGTGCCAGAGCTATGGGCTCAAGCCTAATGCCAAGAAATGTATAGTTATCCCCTTTGGGAAAAAAACATGTACCCATGAATTACCACATAAGTGGCAGTATACTAAACACTGAAAGCGTGATGAGAGACTTAGGGACACAGGTGGACAGTGGTCTCACCTTCGATAACCACACAGTCACAACAGTCAGGAAATCCTTCTATGTGGCACACCTCATCACAAAGGGCTTTTCATCCAGAAAAAAAGGAGGTCACTGTCCCACTGTACTCATCCCTCATTAGACCCATTATAGAGTACAACACCCCGTTTGGTATGTACCTCACAAGACATCTGCAACAGCTGGAAAGGCCACAGAAATACCTCACTAAAAGAATTGCAGGCCTAAAGTAGATGCTCTATGCTGACAGTCTAAAAAAACTCCAGCTATACTCTGTGGCATATCGTCTACTCAGAGGTGATCTCTGCTTAACATACAAGGCCATGTCAAACTCTGAGCTGTTGGATATGCTCCACTTAAAGAAATCCCAATCCCTCAGAGCCACACACTCCAGGGATATAAACCTTGTTATCACAATGAACAAAACATGCTGGAGGGATAGGTTCCTGACCCAGAGACTCCCCATACTCTGGAACAGACTGCCCATACATGTCAAGCAGAGCGCCTCCTTGGCCCTCTTCAAAAGGAACCTTGACAATTGGATTGGAGATAGGAAATTCACCTCGGGGATCACGTCAGTCACCCTGCTAGACAGGGGTCCAGGGAAGTAAATATTGTGGGAAGAAATATCCAGGGAATTGTCATGGCTAGGCTTGTAAAGGCCCTAGGGCCGATAGCCTAGTACCAACCTATGAACCAAGTTATTAGGAGCACTACAGAGAAAATACACTCCTTGTTTATTGATATCCCACCAAATGTAATTAATAACCATAGATCCACTGCTATATTATCACCCCTTTTCAAGATACTGGAAAAGTGTATCTATCTTTAGTCTGTAACACACCTGCACAATTTTAATCATATTTTTCAGGATAACCAGTATGTTTTTCAACATGGACATAGGACTGAAACTGTCCTGCTTTAGCCCAATGAATGCATTAATACTCATCTTAGAGTAGGCAGTGCTCTCATTGCATGTCCAAGGATGTTAACACTCAACTGCAGCTTCCTACTGAATTACTTTTCCAGGGTAAGCATGTCCCCAGTGCCATTCGGTGGTTAATGAATTATGTAGAAATATATATTAAGTCTGTTAGACGGAAAGATTTCACCTTCTCCCAGCCAATTCTTCCCGGTTGTAAACGATTTTAATGAACACTAGGTCTGAACCCCATGGGGTTGACAAACTTATTTAGCATACTGATGATTCTACAGTTTTACTTTCTGATTCATCAGTTGCAGAAATCATTAAAGACTCTAGCACAACATTGACTTGGTTTAGAAAGGGCTTGTGAGTTTGTATCTTTACTTACAATATTCAGAAAACAAAATGCATAGTCTTTTTTCTGAAACTCACTCTGTTGAAAGAGGCAGTCATTCATGACTCAATCACAATCTACCCTTAGTGAAGAAGTTAGCTCAATAAAAACTTCTTGGCCCAATTGTAAATGATAAATTAAAATTCAAGGAGCACAGTAATAAAACAATACCTACATATAATCATATAATAGAATCTTTTTGTAGAACTAAAGCCTTCATAGAAAACCTGACTTACCTCTACAGTGCTCATACATTTTTTTCCTCACTTCCCTCTTTACTCTTCTGTTATTTATATCTGCCTACAGTCCTTCATTAAGTAGAGACAGAACTGTAAGATTCACTGTATACCTGCTTTTAAGAAGTGGACCAAGGTAGGTGTAGAAGGCTGGCAGTACACAAAATGTGAATAAAATTTCTGTATTATTAACATTTTCTGTTTTTTATCTATTAAGTTAGACTGGAATTTATTTTACTGCAATATTTTGTGTACATCATGCTATACTTTTATTCATTTATTATGTTTTTGTACTTTTGTTGTCTAAAGATATTCATGATGCTGAGGTTACTTTAGACACTGCAGACCAATTTATTATAATGTTATTCTGCATTGCTATTATGTGGTTATGTTGTTGCTGTTTTAAGTTTTAACAAGGTTTAATTTCTTAACCAAATAAGAAATAAAGAGTTGCTATTTGTTTTGTAGCTTTAGCAATGCCTTCCTGTGATATGTTTTGAAAACTTGATCTACAAGAGAACACAGGTTACTGGATTCATACATACATTATACCAGTGCACAAGGAGCATGTTTTATGTGTTCATAATCATTACAGCTCATAGTCAATCATCGTGGTGGAATATTTGTGAATCATACAACATGCTTCTACAACAGGAATAGCAGACCTTAACAGGTATGTGGCACACATAAATGGACATAAATCACTACACTGCATGATACAGGAGTAATTAATAAACATCAAATGGCAAGGTTTCATGAATGCTGTATGAAAAACTGTAATAAACTGAGAAACTGTAACTGGTCTTTCTATTAAAACTACATAAGACACTCTACTAAAACTGCACTGAATCAAGATAAAGTGAAAAAGTCACATTGTACTTGCCTTTTTCAGTAAAGAGGAATATATAAAACAGGATGTATAAAATGAGATATAACTATATTTTCTACTCTGCAAAATGCAAATGCAGTTTTAAAAGGCTTCATCTTGCTCTTGATTATTTAGAGCTCTGCAGGACAAGTCTAATGCTGTTTGAGGGTTCTGGCTAGGTCACATGACGTTAATGACTCCTTATCGGGGCAGTACATTGCTGAGACTCTCACTCTTTCCTCCATACTATATAACTATGAAAACTACAAGAAATCTTCTAAAGTGAAACTGAAACCACAGGAAATCCTCTTTGGGGACTTAGAGTGACCAACTGCAAATAAAAAGGTAACATTTACAGTAGCCATAACAGTTATGGCTTTGCTTGCTGGGTGATACCCTTGGAGGCAGAGCTCGAGCTATACTGCCTGTAAGAGCTCAGAGTTCTGTTTTGGTCTTAAAAGTTAGAGTCAGTAAATCACAGTATATATTTTAACTAGAATTAGATGCTTTTTAGGTTAGATATTAGATTTTTATCTGAGTATTAGCTGTCTTTTTGAAAGTTTTATTTTATATGTCTTGTGCATGCATGCTTTTGTTTGCATACTTGTTTTTCAAGTGCAATGCTGTATTTTGTTTATTCCAACGAAAGAATGTTATTACTCAGCTTTGAATGCTTTTGTCTAATGGTTTATGTATTAGTTTAACAGTTTATTGGTAACTTTACTGTGTGGTGTCCACCCTATGAAGGATGACATCTCATTGCTAATTGCTATTATTTGAATTATTTGAATATTTAAAGTTTGATTTATTTTACGAGAAAACAGTAAGTTATATTCTTCTTTTATTAGTTTAGACTAAATGAGGCAGTATACCTTAAAGCTTGGGGAGGAAGAGGTTATTGTCACCGGAGAGTCAGCACTTACCACCACTGTGAACAAAACTGTGTGAGCATTTGTGTGCAAAATAATGCTGGTCAAGCCTTAAATACTGTTGATCAGGTTGCACTGAAAGATAATGGACTCAGTCTGAGGCGAGTCAAGTCCTTGGAAACCAGTGATTCTAACTCTGATCTGTACCCATGCAGTGTGGAGCTCATTTGAGTTTGGCAGGGCTTGGCTATTACCCAAAGTGCACATATACTGTATACTTTCTGGTATTGTGAGTGTTGTGAGTGGGTTTTATATCTTTAAAATTATCAGACTGTAGCTTAAAACTCCCACAACTCTTCAGTCAAACAATTAATTGTATTAGCTCGCTAACTGCTAGTTGGTACTGATGTAAAAGGTTGCTGTCTGCAACAGGCAAACCAGGATGCAAGTTCCTCAGCTGGAAGTTCAGAATGTGGAAATGTTTGGGCTTTACCTGGAGGTACAAGATTGATGGATTTGACAACTCATTTGGTGTTTATTGTGGATGTGGTCTGGTAATTAATTCAGATTAAGATGTTTGTTGGTTCCTAAGGCTGAAGGGAAGGCCTGTCAGCCCTGTGATTACAAGATGAGCAGCTTGTGGGTGAACAGACTGTTTTAGAATGCTGTCAAGGACTGTAAAGTATTACAAAAAAAAGGTTCCTTGACTTTGTTAACTCCAGTGCCCTGGACCAGCTGGTTTACACCCCCACAAGGAGTGCCAGCATCCTGGAGCTGGTGTTTACCAATATGGGGGACCACTGTAGCACTCCCACTGTGAGGTCTTCCCTGGTGAGATCTGACCACAAATCAGTCTCATTCAAAGTAATTACCACACCTGAACCCCCTCCCCCCAAAAAGCAACTAAACTAAAAAACTTCTCAACTTCTCCAAAGCAGATTATACCCTCTTATGGGATAATATAAATAGCTTCACTGTACTTCCCCCCTCAGACGGAATTGGTAACTATGCAGAGTTCTACACCAATGCTTTATACAAACACTTGTATAACTGCATTGACTCGGCCATACATGACAGGACCAACACAAGCTCTTAAGAAGAGCAAACCTTCCTGGTGGACAACTGCCATTAACAGGCTTTACAATAAGAGGAAGAAACTGCTGTCTAAGAGAAAGAGGGAGTCAGCCCTAAACTGGAAACACTCCCTCCTCAACTTCAACAAGCAAATAAGACTTCTTGTGAAATCCTCCAAAGCAAACTATGAATCCAAATTAGCTTCCTCAACTACGGACAACCATAAGGAATTCTTTAGTTACATCTGTAACCTAAAAGGAAAGGCCCAAATTTGTGTTGAACTGGTAGTTAATGATACCACATATACTGAGCCTGTGGACATAACTAACCTGCTGGCTGACATGTTCTGTGAAAACTTTACTTCCCTGTCCCCACCACACATACCCCATGACATCCTTACTACCTGTCCCCTACCTTGTATCTCTAAAGAGCAGCTCATAAACACCTACTCTAAGGCCAAAAACGCAGCATCTATGAGACCCGATAACATACCAGGCTGCATCCTACATTTTAATCACAGTCTAAGCACTGGCTTCATCCCAGCTGAATGGAAAATGGCCACCGTTATTCCCTTGCACAAAGGTGGTGCTTCCATTGACCCCGTGAACTATACACCTATTAGCCTGACTAGCCTTATCTGTAAGGCCATGGCGCAAATCATCATGGACCTTATCAACAAAGATATAGGTAATCTCCAAACACTTGTCCCCACTCAGTCCGGATTTGTCAAAGGGAAATCATGCCTGTTAAACTTGGTGGACTTCTTCGAGACAGTCACCAAGGCCCTGGGCGAGGGGACATCTGTGCATACAGGTTACCTAGACTTAGTCAAGACTTTTGACACTATCTCCCACACAGACAATATTGACAAACTCACCCAGCTAGGCATCAACCCTTATATCATTAGATGGGTGGCTAACTAGCTCACTGATAGAACACATATAGTCAAAATAGGGGAATCCACCTCTAACAGCAGACCTGTAACCAGTGGTGTTCCACTAGGATCAATCCTGGGACCTCTACTGTTTGGAATCTATTTCGCCGAAGTACAAGCAAAAACGAAAGGTCTGTGGCTGACAAAGTTTCCTGATAACTGCAAACTGGGAGCAGTCACAGAATCTCCAAATGATGTCAGTATCCTGCAAGAGGGTCTTACACAAAAAATGATTGGTGCCAAAGTCATGGTCTTAAACTTAATGCAAAAAAAATGTATTATCAACCCTTTCATTAAGATCAATGTTCCTGCTAGCTACCACATCAATAGCAACACCCTAAGTACGCACTCAGTGGTAAGACGGCAGGGCACACAGGTTGACAGCAACCTTACCTTTGATCACTATGTCTCCACAGTGGTAAGAAGGGCATTCTTATATTGCTTATTTCATAAGTAAGGGCATCGCCTCCAGAAAACAAGTTATAACCTCCCTGTACGCTTCCTTCACTAGGTCAATAATTGAGTATAATGCCCTATGTACCTTTCCATGCACCTGCAGCAATTGGAGAGACCACATAGGTTCCTCAAAAGGAAAATTCAATGCATTCAGCATCTGTCCTTTGTGGATTGTCTGAAATCACTATCACTTTATTCTGTTTCATACATACTACTCATAGGTGATCTCTGCCTTGCGTACAAGGCAATCTTTGACCCTGCTTTATTGGAAATGCTGCATATCTGCTAGCCAAATGGTACACAGATTAACCTGGTATGTGACATTAATAGAACCTGCTGGAGGTACAGATTTGTCTCCCAGAGTTACCACACCTTTGGAACAGACTTCCACTTCATGTCAAACAGCACCTCATTGGCCCTCTTCAAATGCAATCTGGACGATTGGATGGGTAACCATAAATTCACCCTGGGGGTTCCACTCTTGAACAGGGGCATTAGTTGCTGATCATGGAAATAAGGGTAGAACATGGTTAGGCTTGTAAGGGCCCTATGGCGATTAGCTTAGTAACTTTCTATGATCCTATAAAAAGTTACTGTTCCCAGTGTATGACTAAAATAGAAAGTAGGCTATTTTTTCTAGTTTTGCTGGATAATAAACATGTGCCTTTAATACACTTGCAACTTTAGTATGTTTCAATGGATCTACTTTATAAGGTTGAAGACCTAAAGGCCATAATTTCAATACCGAGACCACAATTCCGAATTCTCATAAGACTGAAATCTTAAAATGCAGATGTTCAGAATACTGAATTTAAATGCACAGACATTAGGTGTAGCTCCCTTCATCAGTGCAGTATTATAATGAAAACAAAAGTGTATACTTCCATGAACAACAACTACTTCTTCATGAATGAACCACAAATTCTTCAAAGATATGACTTGTAATCTAAGAAATCAACTGCAAATTAACATACTATTCATATTTTCTAAAGACATGCTATAGCTTGCACAAATTCAATAGCTGTGTAGCTATTGTTAGCTTTGTTCTGCAGACCATACTATCTGAAATCCACCTAGGTGGGTATGCCCCCCACACCACCCCTAACTATATATACCAACTCTGGAATTGCACTACAGTGGGGAAAAGGGCACATTTCCCCACACTGGGCAAGTGTTTATTTGCCCTGGGAAAAACTATGTGGTTCGGCATTTTCAGTTTCTTTATTTTCTTCTCTGCAAAATAATGTTCTGCTTTATGGGTTTTTGGTCATTTAAAGTAGATCCCCATCTATGACCAGAACTTGCTTACCTTTTGTGACCTCAATGTAGTATAAATACTTCCAATGCTGCTGGAAGCATTGTACAAAACATTCGCCAATTTATTTTTTAGGTATTTAGTACAAAAATGTAAAGACACATACAGTGGATATAAAAAGTGTACACACCCCTGTTAAAATGCCAAGTTTTTGTGATATAAAAATGAGACCACAATAAATCATTTCAAACTTTTCCCACCTTTAATGTGACCCCTGTACAATTCAATTGAAAAACAAACAAATCTGTTAGGGGAAAAATATGAAAAAATAAAAAAAGTACAATAAGCTGGTTGCATAAGTGTGCACACCCTTAAAATAATACTTTGTTGAAGCACCTTTTGATTTAATTACAGCATTCAGTCTTCTTGGGTAGGAATCTATCAGCATAGCACATCTTGACTTGGCAATATTTGCCTACTCTTTCTTGCAAAAGCACTCCAAATCTGTCAGATTGTGAGGGCATCTCCTGTGCACAGCTCTCTTCAGGTCACCCCACAGATTTTCTATTGGACTTAGGTCTGAGCTCTGGCTAGGCCATTCCAAAACTTTAATTTTCTTCTGGTGAAGCCATTCATTTGTTGATTTGGATGTATGGCTTGGGGTCATTGTTGTGCTGAAAGGTGAAATTCCTCTTAATTTTCAGCTTTCTAGCAGATGCCTGAAGGTTTTGGGCCAAAAGTGACTGGTATTTGGAACTGTTCATAATTCCCTCCACCTTGACTAAAGCCCCAGTTCCAGCTGAAGAAAAGCAACTCCAAAGCATGATACTGCTGCCACCATGTTTCACCGTGGGGATGGTATTCTTTTGGTGATGCGAAGTGTTGTTTTTGCACCAAACGTACCTTTTGGAATTGTGGCCAAAATGTTCCACCTTGGTCAAACCATAACATATTTTCCCAAATGTGTTTGGGAGACTTGATGTACTGTTTTGCAAATTTTAGCTGGGCCTGGATGATTTTCCTGTATAAGAAAAGGCTTCTGTTTTGCAACCCTACCCCACAGCCCAGACATATGGAGAATACAGGAGACTTGTCACATGTAGTACACAATCAATACTTGCCAGAAATTCCTGCAGCTCCTTTAGTGTTGCTGTAGGTCTCTTGGCAGCCTCCCTGACCAGTTTTCATCTTGTCTTTTCATCAACTTTGGTGGGATGTCCAGTTCTTTGCAACGCCACTGTTGTCCTATATTTTCTCCACTTTTTGATGACTGTCTTCAGTGTGTTCCATGGTATATCCAATGCTGTGGAAATTTTTTTGTACCCTTCTCCTGACTGATACTTTTCAACAATGAGATCCCTTTGATGCTCTGTAAGCTCAATGCGAACAATGGCTTTTGCTGTAGCAACTGAGTAAATGTTAGGAAAATCCCACTAGGACAGCTGCATTTTATTTAGGATTAATCAGCATCTCTTTAATTGATGGCAGATGTGTACCCAAGAAGACTGAATGCTGTAATTAAATCAAAAGGTGCTTCAACAAAGTATTAATTTAAGGGTATGCACACTTATGCAACTAGCTTATTGTACGTTCATTTTTTTTTATATTTTGTCCCCTAACAGATTTGTTTGTTTTTCAATTGAATTGTAAAGATTATAGGTCACATTAAAGGTAGGAAAAGTTTTGAAATGATTTATTGTGGTCTCATTTTTTTATATCACAAAAATGTGGCATTTTAACAGGAGTGTGTACACTTTTTATATCCACTGTACCTGTATTTACAAAGACTTTGGCACTACTTCCTGCATTGTTGTCGGTATTCTGTATGTCACCATTTTAAGGCTTCAGTCTTATAAGAATTCAAAGTTGTGGCCTCAGTATTATGAAATTCGGGATTTTAGGTTTTCGATCTTAAAACCTTAAGGCCAATAGTCCTTTGTATACAAAATGGTACCTAAGGTGGGAGCCACTGATGGTTTTGCTATGCGAATTTAAATAGCCTGTAAACAGTTTTGATTACTAAAAAAGTGTATATACCCTTAAAGCCAGAAGGGTGATATTCAGAAGTTTATCTCACACAGCAATTAGGAAACAGGCAAAATTAATTCTGTGGAGTATTGAAAAATGAGTGTCATTGCTGACTGAGAAGTGCAAAAACAAGAGAATTTTATATGCCAGTATGTCCAAGAAAGATATGACAGCAACCTTTTGTGCAGCTGAAACACAGTGCAATGAAACTGAAAATAGTCAGGTATTGTCTGGAGGTATACAGGACACAGCAACCCCCCCCCCCCCAAATGATCGCAGAACCTGGGTCTAATTAAAGAGTTTAAAGCTGGGGATGAAATGCTTGAGGCAGCTGCAAGAATGAAGCAGCCTGATGTGCAAAGGGAACAACAGACCCCTGATCAGCTTGCTAACCCTAACCACCCTGTCCCTAACTTCAACCCTACACCTTACCTTACCCTAGAAAAAAATGTCTATAACTCTACAACTACTCAGACAAACTATGTCTGAAGTTAGTGGTACAGTTTTTTAATGGATTCTAAAAGAAAAGTGCTTGTTTTCTTTTTGTGAGTTTTTTTGTGTTTCAATAGTTTAGGTTTTTGATGGGCTGTATATTTAACATGTTGGCAAGGAGCATTATGTTTTAATGTTTCAACATTTCAATCAATGGACCTTGATCTGAATATTTTGAAACTGTCTTATTTTAAGGGTAAAGAGTAAGGGGGAGGTGGTGTTTTCTTAGTTTTGACTATGGTGGTAGCATACTTTAAAGCTTAGGAAGATGAGTGTGGTGCTGGAGAGTCACCCTTTTCACCCCATTCTGAAAAAATATTGTGTGTGTGTGTATATATACACATACATATACATATGGGTCCACTTTCAAATTTCGAAATTATACAACTTTGAGACAGTAAATACTGAAGCTCAGAAGACTGAAGTTGCTGAATCTTGAAACTTGTCAATGGAGATCACTGTACAATGCAGAATGGGAACTTTACCATTCTCTTCATTGTACTGCGATCTTGGAGTTGGCATATTTAAGTAGCAGGGGGTGTGGAGGGGTGCAGCCCTGCAAAACTGCGACTTCTGCTGTTTTATTGTTTTAGTTTTTTTTTTTTTTTCAAGATTCCAGAACTTCACTCTTCTGGGCTTCAGTATTTAGAGGTTCAAAGTTGTGGAATTTCGAAATTTGAAAGTGGACCCATATATATGATGTAAAAGGAAAACACAAAGATCAATGCACGTAAGGTTCAAGTAAGGCACCCTTTATTACTTGCAGCAAGGAGACAAAGCATGTAGGTACAAGGTTTGTCCGATTTTCCATAGCTCAGCCTGGTATTTTTATACAGTTCTCTGCACGTACACAGGAAGATGTTATTAGATTTACTGCTGACATGGTCAGATAATTACTGTCTTGCAAAAACATGTTTGAGAAAAACAACCTGGCCTTGGGCTTATTTTTAGCCCTCATAATTCTTCAACTGTCCAGTTCTGATATGATACATCTGCCTAGGTTCAAGGTACAACCCTGGCCTCAATACACATTCTGCTGACTATGGTAGACTTTCAGGCATCAATTGTTCTCTTATCAGAGCTTCCAGCAGCTGCACATATTTACACAGAATAAGCAGACTAAATGTATTAACTCTTTTTAACCCTTAGTACACTATGCCTGCACATTGCAGTTATACATTTTCCTAACATTTCCCCCCTTTTAATACTTTATTCTACCTTCAAAACATGCATGAACAGTTATTCTTCCCTTAACCATTTCCTATTTAGGACTTGCAGTTAGAGAGTCATTCAGTTCAAGCTTCCGAAAGCATTTCTTCGGCTTTGATCAATTCTTCAAATTCAACATTTTGATATAAAGTCTCTGAAATCGAAGCGTCTATGAAGTTTTTAACCAGTCCTTTCATACAGGGGATGCAGCAGCATCCACATACCATCAGTAAGGCTGCTCCTACACAAATGGCAATCAGAACATTCATCAGGATGCTGCCCCAACCCCCGAACCATTTCTGAAAAAAGTCTGTCAGTGGATTCGGTCCAGGTTTGGTCATGGCTGACACTTGCTGAATCACCTTGAGATGGCTGTCTATCTCATGTTTATTGTCAGGAATAAACGAACAGCACTCCTCCTGGATTAAAGCGCACATACCTCCTTTCACCGCTAGGGTGAAGTCGAGAGCCATGCGATTTTGAAGCACCGCTGTTTTCATGGCAGTCAGTTCATCGGTCACCAATTCTAGGGCGGAAAAGGTTGCATTACTCATTGTTTCAAGAAGTTTGGAAAGTTTCCTCAGCTCCCAGATTGATTTTACTGCTCCATATGCTGGTATTATGCCTGCCCAAGATATAACGTCATCACCCAGATCCATGTGCGACAGTCCTTTGTTACTCACATGGGCTAAATCGTGGTGATATATCCAGGATGCATCGATTTGTCCCACTGGATTGACAGGTTTTTTTAATTTCTCGAGCATTTCGGATCTTCCCTTGGGGTAACACGAATGTGTATCTTATAGCGGGAACTAGGTAACCCAGAAAGCAGCTACCAGACCAGTCTTTTCGCAGCCATTTGTAGGCTCTTCTGCCACAAATGAAATAATTTTGTACCAGTGTGATACTGCGATGTTCGTAGTAAAATTCTCTATAAAATACTTTTGCATCAATCGTATTTATTTGTGGCTCCAGAATGGAACTACTTATCACTTCCTCGTATGTTTTCTGGAGTAATTCAAGGAATGAATCGTACGTTGTGTTACAGTAGTTTCATGTACATCTGCAGGGGACTGTCACATTACAGGAACTCTGTCCTACCTTTTCTTTTCCATTTCTCTGAAAGCACACGGTTCCTTTTTGATGGTTCGATAGGTATGCTACTCTATTTCCGGTAGAGATATTTGAAGTGCTGAAGACCAGATTCGTCCAGGTTTCATTAGACCCCAAATGGACTGTTCTTAACATCAGGCCTCCATGGGCAGTAGGTATGGCAGTACAAATACAGCAATTTGAAACATTGAAGGTTTAGGCGTACACATATTTGATTGCCTGATAAGTATTGAAATTCGGGTGCCACTCTGCACACTTACTTAGTTTTACTTGTGTGGTGAAGAGAAATGGCCATAACAAAAAGATTATTGTTACCATGATAGTCAACAGGATGGTCACACAATATTTCTGTGGGAATGGTCGTTCTGCATTCCCGCTTTCTCCGGTTCTTTCAAAAGGATATGTTTCGATTTTTCTTGGTTCAGTCATCTTCACTCAGGACACGTGATCTCACTCTCTGCCCTACAGGACCTTAGCATCGATGATTGCTTCACTGGGTTTGAAATGGATCAGTTCCTATTGATCTGACCCCCCTTTGTAGCCAGACTTTTGTGCTTAGGGTCCCGATGGAGAGGTAAGGTCTTTGTCCAGTTCGAAGTTTCTCACCAACTTGCAGTGCGTCATATGTACCCACGAAGCTCGCTCTGCTATCTTGACTGCAGTAGGTGTTGAAAGAAGCACCTGGTAGGGACCTTCCCACTTTGGCAATGCCCAGTTCTTTCGCTTCACGATTTTAATCCACACCCAGTCCCCTGGCGTCACTGTTACTTCCAACGTTTCGGCTTGTTTCTGACCTGAAACAGAATTAGACTGCAACAGATGTTTAGAACTTAACAACTTTTTCATATATTCAGCTAGCTTAAAATCAGCTTCCTGGTCTGATGACATGAGAGGTTTCCACTGGGGTGTGTAATAAGCTCTTCCATACAGCTTCTCAAAGGGAGTCAGTACTTTTGCTGTAGGGACAGTTCTCATGTTCAACAGTGCCAGGGGTAAACAGTACAGCCAGGTTTTCCCTGTCTCAGATATCAATTTCCTCAGTTTGCTTTTTAGTATGCCATTATGCCTTTCTACCAGCCCTGCAGACTGCGGATGATATGCACAATGATTTTTTAAAACGTACTCAGCTGCTGTATCGTTTGATTTACAAAGTGCGTACCATTGTCACTATAGATTCTCTCCAGGATGCCGAACCTAGGAATAATTTCCTTAACAAGTACTTTTGCTACTGTAGCTGCATCTGGATTTTTGGTTGGAAAAGCTTCCACCCACCTGGAGAACATATTTATAATGACAAGGCAATACTTCTTGTTTTCACATTTGTTTAGTTCTATGAAATCCATACAGATAGTGTGAAATGGATATGGTGGTGTGGGAAAACTCCCTTGCTTAGGCTTTATCGCCCCCTGTGCATGGTGTTTGTTACAGATTTGACAAATTAAACAAAATTTTTTAGAACAGTTTGTAAATCCATACGTTGTGAACACCTGGTTCACCAGCTGTACCATCCCCCCTGTTGAGACATGGCACTGCCCATGGCTCAACAATGCCGCATAGCGGAACAAGTTAGAGGGTAGTATTGGTTTTCCCTCTTTAGAGATGTACAGCCCCTTCTCGAGGATTGCTCCTCGTCGTATCCATCGCTGTTTTTCTGCTTGCATAGTGAGTGTCTGCATTGTTTTTAACATATCTAAATTAAAGGTTTCAGAGGGTTGTAATTCCTTATCTAGAAGGAATACCTCTGTAGCTGCCGGTTTTGCAGCTGCATCAGCTTTCGTATTACCTTTTGAAATTATGTCCTGTTGTTTAGTATGAGCTGTACATTTGCAAATAGCTACCCTTCGAGGCAATTGAATGGATTCTAAGAGACCTAAAATAAGCTGCGCATGATTTATAGGTTTGCCAGTAGATGTTATCATTCCTCGGTTTTTCCACTGTTGTGCAAACACATGTACAGTGGAAAAAGTGTATTGGCTATCAGTGAAGATGTTTACACACTTATCCTTTGCTAAGGTACATGCTCGTGTCAGAGCAATCAATTCTGCTGCCTGCGCAGATAAATGATGTGGTAAAGATTTTGCTTCTATAACTTCAGTAACAGAGACTACTGCATATCCTACTAGATTCTGTCCTGCAGGGCCCCTTTTGCACGAGCCGTCCACATAGTATGTCACCTCGGCATTATCCAAGGGGACATCTGTGAGGTCTTTCCTAGGTAATGTCTTCTGCTCGATTATTTGCAGGCAGCGATGTGGTGTGCTGTCTGCAGGAGTTGGGAGCAGGGTAGAAGGGTTTAAGGTCATACATCGTTCAATTGTAATATGAGGTTGGCTCAACAATATGGTCATGCAGGAGAGATGCCTAGCAGGAGAGAGATATGCTACTTTTTCTTGTAATAAAATAATTGCGACTGCATGAGGTACCCTTAGAGTGAGTGGGTGAAATAAGACTACTGAAGCCGAAGCCTGCACTGCCAGTGTGGCAAAGATCGTGCCACTGGGTCTAATTGTGATGAATAGTAATGGGACGTTGCTTATCCCCATGTTGTTGTGTTAGTACTGATGTCATATAACCCTGCTTGCAATCTACAGTCTGGAAAAAACGCTTATGGTAATTAGGCAAACCCAGAACTAGAGAGGAGGCTATTAACTGTTTCAGCTTACAGAAAGCAGATTCTGCCTCCGTTGTCCACTGTAACAAGTCCTGCGCTGCCATAGGTGTCTTGTAAATACGGTCACTTAAAGGTGCAGATTCCAAAGCATAGTTTGGAATCCAGCTCCGACAAAAATTAGTCGTTCCCAAGAAGGACATAATTTCCTTCTTGGTGGTGGGCTTTGGTGCCTGCAAAATTGCCACCTTCCTGTCCTCATCTAAAGTTCTACCTCCCTTGGATATTACATATCCCAAGGACTTTACCTGTTTTTTCCAAAGTTGCAGTTTGTTCTTATTCACTTAGTGTCCTTCAGCAGCTAGAAATCGTAAAAGTGCTACTGTGTCTTCCCTGCAATCCTGCAGGGTGGGGGCTGCTAATAGAATGTCATCAACATAAAGTAAGACCTGACTACCCCTTGGTGGGTTAAATCCTGCCAGGTTACTTGACATTTCTTGTGAAAATATAGCAGGGCTCTCACAATATCCCTGTGGTAGTCGCGTATATGTGTATCTTTTTCCCTGAAATGTGAATGCAAACCAATACTGGCTATCTGGGTGTATCGGTATTGAAAAGAATGCGTTACTAATATCTACCACTGAGAAATACTGTTGTTGAGGTTTTAAGTCATTTAACAGAGTGTGTGGATCTGGCACTATGGGTGCCCTTGGTATTACTGTGTCATTCACAGCTTGCACATCCTGGACCATACGCCATTCTCCATTGGTTTTTTTAACTGGAAATAAAGGTGTATTACACGGAGAATCGGGAGATTCCACTAGCACCCCTCCCTTAAGTAATGCTGCTATGACAGGCTTTATCCCTGCCTCTGCATCTTTCCTTAAGGGATATTGTCTCTTTTGCAGTCTAAATGCTGACTTTGGTGTGATATTAACTGGCCCTGCCGTATGGATAAGTCCTACATCTGATTTTCCTGTTGACCAGAGAGTCTCTGGTATATTTCGCAAGGCATTTTCTACCTCCTTCAGTAGGAGTATTCATCAGCTGTCTTCACGAGAATGTAAGTGCACAGCTGGGTTGGCCTGAGTTACCCAATTTAATTTCTGCACTTGTATTCCCTGTCCTGACAGCTCCAGTTCTGTTTGTTTTTCCCATCTCGTGACTAAGTCTGCCCACTTTATATTTTTATTCTTGGTCAAGCTAACATGTGGTAATCGATTAGATTTATAAAGTGTCAAAAACTCCTGGGGCAGCGAACAGCTGGCTACACTATTCCCTTCTGTGTCCCAGTACAGATTTTGCAGTACTAATCTAGTTGTACGATGTTTAAATAATTATTTTTCGTATTCCTTATCAAGTCCTGGAGTATTGCAAAAATACAGGGTACAATGCAGCAGGTGCTGTTTATCAATGTCAAGGGAGGGAAACTTACTGATGGCTACGTTCATCAGTTCCTTGGTCACAGTCCCTGGACCAGTTGTAACCAGGTCCTGACTGTACCAATAAAACATTTCACCCCCCGACTGCACCACAAAGGTGTCAGTTCGTCGCTGTGCTTTCATACCCTGCATGGTCGGGACTACCGCTATGCCTAATAGCTGCATGAGATCCCTGCCCAAGAGATTCACTGGCATTTTGCAGAAACTACAATCTTACTTTTCTGTGTCAATCCTGAAACAGGATCAGTTATTGTGATATTACGGGAGAGGGGCTCCCAATATAGCTGCCCATTAGCTGCTTTGACCAATATGTAATCAGGTGACTCCGAATTTTCTGGCAATTTGGAGGGATGTATCAGGGTTCGTGATGCCCCTGAGTCACACAAAAATTTGACTTCTCTGCCTTTCACCAAAAGTGTAACTTCTGGTTTTGTGTCTGCTAGGTAGAGCTCCAAGCTCAATAAAGCTAAATCCAGTACTTTGTCTTCTTCGTTTTCACCGTCATTAATTTCCTGCACTTCCTTTATCACATTCTCTTTTGTCCTTTCTCTACTGGCCCCTTCTAGTGATTCCTGCCTATCATATAGTCAGTCCTCATCTTCTTTGTCTTTCGTTGTTGCCTTCTTATTTTTCCTGCAATCCCTTGCTAAATGTCCCTTTTTACCACATTTAAAACATTCACCCCTTTTCTTGCATCCTTCAAAGTCTTCTGATTGTTGATCAGACTGCCTACCTCCCTGTACATTCTTTCTGCCTTTTTTTCCGGGGTGTACTACATAAACTTCTGCTCCGTCCTCTACAGAAAATACTTGAGCCTTCTTTTTCTTTTTGCTATTAAAATGCCTTTCAGCATGCCTAGCATATTCAAGTAGTGATTGTAACCTACTAGTTCGATGGTCAACCATGTGTTTTGTAATAAAACTGCGTATAGGCGCACTACTACCTTTTAAAAATGCATTTTTCAACTGCTGTTCATATGGGGAATCTTGTTTTTGATCTTCGGGGACCTGCATTCCACAGTGGTTCTTAAAACACTCCAACAGCCTAGCGAAATATCGGTCAACTGTCTCACCCTCCTGTTGGATGCATTGATTAATGCATGTCCAGTCTGCACTAGGTTTCCGTTTCTCAGAGATGCTGTCTGTGAGTCCTTTTACTCTAGCGTCCAAATCTGCACTGCTATGAGGAAGGGGTTTTTGTTCACCGTCACGAGGATTCCAGTTGCCACAAATCATGTACCAATATGGCCCTACAATTTGTCGAATTATCCTTTCTATTTCTTCCCCATTTAAATGATAACTTAGCCTCATTCCTTGTAAATCGCCTGAGAATTTTCTGAAATTAACTTTCGGATGGGGAATCCCTTCTGTAGCTTTCCGGATATCTTCCGGAGTCCAGGGTCTATACACCAAGATGGTCAGATCCTGATTATTCTGCCCTGCCTATGGGTTTGGTACTTCTATGAGTGGACATATCTCCTCTTCTACTTCTCCCACAGGTTGTGTGTCCTTAGATATCTGCCATAACCCAGGATTTCCCTCTTGATTACCTGTTTCTGTTCGGGACCTAGTTTTAATGGGTTACCTGGTCTTACTTAATTTTAGTTTTATAGCATTCCTATTTTCAGTGAGCACAGGATATAGTGGGGGTGGGTCAACCTATCCACTCGCTCCATACCCTGGTAAGGGAGGGGGAGGCGGAGGTGCCGATGCTATTACCAAGTTGTTATCCTCCCTATCTAAAAACATTGCATTTGAATCCCTGTTCTTTTGGTCCCTATGGTTTGCTTCCTCCATCCACCTGTGTGCCTGGGGGATTCCTAACCGTCGTTGCTTTTTCACTTGACCTTTAGAATCAGTTTTAAGTTGTTTGATAAGTTTGATGAGTGAGGATTTCTCAAATTTTCCGTCAAATTCGTATTTAATAACCCAGTTTGAAAAGTATCTAACATTGTCTGCGCGCTGTGACTGCATATATTTTGCATCTTCCGTTAACAGTGGGTTTCGGAGTGTTTTTGCACAATTATTACCCATTTTCTTTTACCTTTTAATTGTTACGTAACTTCACCTTGAGTCCCTAGTTTTAACGTGTACCACGGATTTTGTTAAAGTCTCTTCAGAATGACTGCCTAAAGTCTACTACTCTGTTTCACCTGATCTATGATAAGACTGTACCCTTTTTTATCCCTGACTGTAAGAAAAATACAATCTGACAAAAACAATACACATCTAGTCCCTGATCTTGAAACAGGAAAAAGTAGATTCACCTTACCTGAGCCCACGTGATTGATCGCTGATTCGCGGAAAACCCGTCCTTCAGTCGCAGATCAGAAAGTGGCTGGCCTCTTTTGACAACAATTCAGTCGGAGGACTTTTCACATAAGAAGAACCGATGTGGTTCCTTCCCCGTATGGTTTCAGCCACCTGGCCGTCTGATCCGAGGTGAAGTGAGGGATTCCAGCTCGAGGGACCAATCTGTAAAAGGAAAACACAAAGATCAATGCACGTAAGGTTCAAGTAAGGAGACAAAGCATGTAGGTACAAGGTTTGTCTGATTTTCCATAGCTTAGCCTGGTATTTTTATACAGTTCTCTGCACGTACACAGGAAGATGTTATTAGATTTACTGCTGACATAGTCAGATAATTACTGTCTTCCAAAAACATGTTTGAGAAAAACAACCTGGCCTTGGGCTTATTTTTAGCCTTCATAATTCTTCAACTGTCCAGTTCTGATATGATACATCTGCCTAGGTTCAAGGTACAACCCTGGCCTCAATACACATTCTGCTGACTATGGTAGACTTTCAGGCGTCAATTGTTCTCTTATCAGAGCTTCCAGCAGCTGTACATATTTACACAGAATAAGCAGAATAAATGTATTAACTCTTTTTAACCCTTAGTACACTATGCCTGCACATTGCAGTTATACATTTTCCTAACATATGAGATCTGTATTGTTCATCGAATGGCTGTTTCACCGAAAGTGAAATGGCTGAGCACACTTTCGCGAAAGTGCTTTTCACTGAAAAAGCACTTTTGTGAAAGTGTGCTAAAAAAAAGAAAAACATGGGGGAATGGCTGTTGCTAAGATCATAGTACAGTGGGGATAAGGGAATATTCCCTTTTCCCCACTGTAGTACGATCTCGGAGTGGGAATATAAAAGTAGGGGTTGGAGGGTGCAGGGAGGCTTGCCCCCCTCCCTAGGTAAATGTGAGTAATATACATATATATATATTTTGCACGGTTTAGCGAAAGTGCTTTTTCAGTGAAAACTTTAACTAATGTACATACGGGAACCACTGTTGGAGTTGGCTTTGTTTCTCCTTTTTCGGTTCCTCTGTCGACAACCAAAATTCCACCAGGAGAGTGAAAACATCCAAAGGGGGAAAACGGAGATGGAGCAGCAATGTTAGTGTCTACATGGCATGTTTTAACTTAAGTTCATTGGTTTTATCAGATTCGCAGTTTAAAGTGCTTGGTAAAATATTTTCCTTTATTCCGTGTAAGAGGATGAATATTGTAGACCTGGTAATAAATGTAAAAGTATTTGTGAGAAAGTTGCATTTGAGGTATACTTTACTTGCCATTCCTAAATATAAACCTATTGAAGTATGTAAAAAGCCTAGTACCTTTAATCCTAATTTGCTTTCCACTTTGAATGTATTTTCTGATATATGTGAAAATGATTTTATGTGTTTAATAGGTAACAAAGCTAAAAATAGGCATTATAATTTAACTAGAGATGAGTTTGAAGCCATGTCATTACTAACTAAAACTAAGAATGTGAGGTATATGAAATCTGACAAAGGTAATGGTCTAGTAATTATGGACAGTAAAGTTGTTGACAATTGGAAAATAATTTTGGGTAACTCTGATCTGGTTAAGGTTGTGGGTGATCACCCATTATTTTTATATAAGAAGGTGTCAAATATTAAAGTTATGTTGGAAAATAAAGTTAACCACACATCTAAGGGGATGAGTCCAGCAGGAACTTACCCATGTTGAAGCTGTAAGTATTGTAGATTTATAAATTCTACACGTAGTGTGTTTTTAAACATCTAAACCAATACGTTACTGCTAGGCATAGATCCACATGTAAAAGTGCAGGTGTACTTTATTTAGCCAAGTGCTGAAATTGTGAGGCATTTTATGTGGGGGAAACTATTAGAACACTCTCACAAAGAATTTATGAGCACTGTGCTGCTATAAAGAAAAAAGATGTAATGAATGATTTAGAACATGCTGCAGAATGTAAAACATTCAGAAATATCATTATTTTTTTGCATTGGACAAAGTTGACCAAACACCTTTTACTAACAGCTGTGTTGGAATGCAAGGAAATGAGATGGCAAACTGCATTGAGAGCACACACAAAACCTGGTATAAATAAAGTTATTAACATCAAATGTATTTTAAAGAATAAATTTTAAGATCTGCACTTCAATAATTTGAATAATTAATTGGTGAGGAGCCAATTTCTTGGATGATTCTTAACCATGAATTTGTATCTGGAGTATTTATTCTGGTCTTGGTTTATGTTGTAAATGTTCTGATGAAGTTCTTGCAAAATAAAGGCCGAAAGCTTTATGTTGTAAATGTTCTGATGAAGTTCTTGCAAAATAAAGGCCGAAAGCACTTAACTAAACTTGGTTTCAACCAAGCTTTTCTTGCTGGTTGGGCATTTCTAGTTTGTTCTTTAGTTTTTGTGTGGTAAGAGTGAGGTTGTGTAATTTTTGATGGATAAAACCTTATCTGTATTATTTTAACTGAAAGAAATATTAAATAACACTTAGCATGCAAAATTGTAAAATGAAAAAAAAATAAATATATATATATATATATATATATATATATATATATATCATACATGCATAAAACACCTTGAAAGCTTTTCCTACTATATTCAGAAAGAATGTTTCTGGTCTGCCAAGCAAGATCCATAAGCAAGTATATGCATACTAATGGTATTGGTCCAGCAGAGGTTCTGTCTGAGTGCTGGGGCAATGAAGCCCTAGGCTATGCAGCCCAGCACAATCATGCCAGCTGGTGAATTTGGTTTTACATGAAGGCCTGATGCTGGGCTGCATGTCTGGAAACACAGAACTATATAGCAGAGCAGTCTGATGTGTGTAAGTGGACAGTTGCATGCTTGGACCTCCAGTGAGTGAGGTGGGCAATAATACTGGTTAACTCATTAAGCTGCAGTGAAGGAAAGTGCAATAAAAAGATTTACAGATTGATTCAGAAATTCTGTGAAAAACAGAAGTGAAGGAACTTTGCACAGCAGTAGCACTGAACTGCGTACTGCCTATTACATGATTTAACATTTATCTATGTAAAATGTTGGGAGATACACTCTCAGACTGAAGTCTAAGATTTCTGTTTAAGGCATGCCACACATGGTGTGTGTGTCAAATCAGTTGCAACACCCACTACACCATTATTTTATCACAGAGAACTGCTGGCTAGTACTTTGTAGATATGTTGACTATAACAAAAAAACTGAAGTAGTTTCACTTGACTTAGAGTAATGATGACTGCCAATATTGGGCAGTGAATCTAAACTATAAACAAGTTTAGGGGAAGTCTGTTAAGAGAAAAGTTTTAAAACATACTGTTATTTGTCTTTTTCCTCTTCTTGCAAAATGAACATGTTATTTGTTGGGATATGCCTATCAAAGATGGGCCTCATCTGTGAACAAAATGCAGCATTGCTTATGAACCTGAATAATAACTGTTTTCTGCATTTCAGAATAAAGAGATTTGATTATAGCTTGGTGAAGCCTGGGATAAGGACGCACGGCCAAGTAAGAGTTAATTTACTGAGGCAGGCTGTGTGTCCTGGAAAATTTGAGCTACCATTGTTGAACTGAACATTCTGTACTAACTGTTGGTTTGAGGCAATTTGTGATAAACATGTTTATCCTATATGTTTTTCATAGCCAACTGTCAACGGTCAGAAATGTAACAAAAAGTTGTTTTGCTTGCAGTATAAAAGTTGATGTCAGTAAACAAGTTGACCAGAGGAGATCATCTTGGCCAACATGCTCTGTAATCTGGTTAGCTGCTAATAAAGAAGTTTTTTCATCACCTGAGGCAGATGCGACTCGTTTGAAATTTTCTTCTGACATTTTGGTCTTTCGGACCGGAAACCTCTACGAAGATACGGATCAGACCGACAGAGAGACTGAAAAACCTGTGCAGGTGAGGGTTTCTCATCTTAAGATTCCCTCGACTGAAAGCCCTCAGACTGATTTGTCGTTGAAAGGAGGCCGGCCACTCTCTGATCCCTATCTGAGGGACGGTTTCCGAATGAAAAGGGGAAACGGAGTCTCATCTGATTCAGGTAGGATGAAAAATAAATTTTCTTTTATTTTAATTTAACCTTGTCGACAAGGGTTTTATTTTTAGTTACGGGTGGGTAGGATTACTTATTAAGATTCTTTTGTTAGGATCACCCGTTAAGATAGCCCCATTTTATAATAAGCCCTGTAAAATAACTTTGATACAGTCCTAAAATAAGAAATCTAGGGGAAACATGGGTTCAAGTTGCTGCAAGTGTGACAGTGATGTCTGTTTAAATGTTGATGCTAAGTATATGAAAGGTTTAAACAAAAATAATGTTAAATTTTTGAAAAAGTGGAAGTTGAAATATGATTTTGATGGCACCCTGAATAAGAATGCCTGTGCAAAATTGGTTAGAGATTTGAAAAGAGATGTGGGAACTAGAACTAAAAAGCAAAGACAATTGGGATTTCCCCAAGCACAAAAATGGTTAGAAGAGGCAAATAAACGAGCTATAAGAGAAAAACAGTGCCAGGAAAAAGAAAAAATAAATCAAAAGGGATCACTGGTGCCAAGTGGAAAAGTAGCTTTATTTTTAGATAAGGAGGATGAGCATACAGTTTGTGCGGTACAAAGGCAGGCAACTGCCCCACCGTATGGAGAAATTGCTGCTGCTGTACCGGCGGAACCTCCTCAATATCAGTCTGAAGATGTGGGATCTGTACAGCAGGGTGGGTTATTGGCTGCTCAAGGAAACGTTGTGACCCCTCCAATTTACCCGCAAATTCCCGTAGTACCCAAGGTTGCTTTGCAACAGGTAGACCAACCTATGAAGTTGAGGTCGAGACCAGCAGGGCAAGGACGTTGGGCCATTAAACTTTCTGACCACTCAGAAGCTCTTCCCTTAATACAAGTTGCAAACCCACAAGCAGGGGATGTTGGACAAGAGCCAACTAGTTTAGTTTATCGTCCCTGGGCTAGAGAGGATATAAAAAGAGCTACAGATGGTATTCCTCATCCCAAGGTTAATTTTCAAAAGTTTTCTGAGGACATAGTTGGTATGCGTTTAAGTTATCATCTAAATGGTTTAGAAGTAGAACAAGTAGTGCGACAAATCCTGGGTCCAGATTGGCACTTAGTTTGTGGTACTTGGACATGTAAGGCAGATGACGGCACTACATTAAAGCATAGTTCTGGGGTGTTAGACACGCAAGTCACTGATCTGTTGAAGAGAATTTCTGATAAGTGGCATCCAAGAGCAGATTGGACAGTAATAAATCAGTGCATTCAAAATGATGATGAATCTGTAGATCACTATATTGTAAGATTGACAGAAGTGTTCAATAACCATTGTGGAATGATGATTCCACAGGATCAGACCAATGATAGTCCGTATGAACTGCAATTGAAAAATGCTTTTCTTAAAGGTTGTAGGGCTCCGATAAGTAGTTTTATAACTAAGCATATGGTAGGTCATAGAAAATGTAGACTGCAACCTTTGTTTGAATATGCACGGCATGCTGAGCGACATTTCAATTTAAAAAAGAAAGTACAAGTGTTAGCAGTAGGGGTTGATGGTGGTATATTCTTGGTACAGGACCAAAGGGGGCAAGGGCGCCATGATGGCGTAAAAAAACGTGGGGGCCCGAAATGGGACACGTTACATAAACCGGGTGGACATTCAGAGGAATATGAGGGAAGGTTAAAACGTGGAGAATGTTTTAAGTGCGGTAGACGTGGGCACTTTGCTGCCGACTGTGAAGAGTGGCAACATCCCCCATAGCTTACGAACAAGGGCTCCGCATGACTATATGATTGTAAAGGAAGGCGCCAAATTCATTATTGTGATTATTGTAGAGAAGAAGAAAGCGAGAATGATTGTGATGATGATGAGGCAGACACTCTCTGCGATGAATGTCAGAACACTCAGAAGGAAGGGCGGGATTGTGACTGTGAAGTCATAAACCTGGCACATTTGGGTATTGCTATGCATCTAGATCAAAAACCCATGATAGAGTTTTTGGTTGAGGGACAGAAAGTGGAGTTTTTATGTGATTCAGGTGCATCGCGTACACTTTTGGGTCCAGCAGTTCTGCCTCCGAACTGCGAGACGGATGAGTTTGTCCTTGTGAAAGCAGCAAACAGGAAAATCTATAAGGAACCACTGTCCCATCCTCTATTGTTCACAGATCCGCAAACAAACCAAACTGTTAGATGTAGGGTAATTATATCGAAAGTTTGTCCAGTTAATTTGCTGGGAAGAGATTTGATGCATTTGTTTGGAATAGCGGCAATTCCCACACCTAAAGGCATTGAGGCAAAAAGGTTAGCGGATGGCTTGGTGGTACAGGGAGTACAAGACTTGTTTTACTGGTATAGCCAGGACTTGATTTTAAATGGGTCGGGGAGGGTTGATACAGATTTGATCAACCTAGCTTTAAGTAAATCTAGGAGCAGGTCACCGCAGGTTGCGGCGCACTTACATTGTACAATGTTCTATAGAAAGGCCCCAGGTCCGGATAAAGAATTTGAAAAAGAATTCTTTAAGCACAAACGTGCAAGGATAATTTTGAATTATATGTTTTGGGATACGCAAGGTAATACAGTAGTGACCTGTACTTTAACTAAGGAAATGAGTTTTTTATATCGCTCAGGTTATAGCCCACATATTTCAATTACTAAAGCAGTGGAGACACATTGGGTAGACTTGGCCAAAAAGGTAACGAATTGGGACACAATGTCCGAAAGTCAATTGAAAGATCAACAGATCCAGGTACAAAGATTAAATTGGGTGACCTGGGCACAACCAAGTGTGCACCTCAGGGATGACAAAACAGAAATGGCATGACAAATCCTCCTAACTCAAGATAGTTTGTTAAGTGCCTTACCTGTAGATTTATGGTCAAAAGGTAAAGGGGATGTAGGACTGATGAAAACAGCAGGTGAAGTTTGTATAACTCCAAAGTCAGGTTTTAGACCTCGTAAGCACCAATACCCGCTAAGTAAACAAGCAGAGGAAGGAATTAAGCCAGTCATTGAGCAGCTAAAACAGGTAGGAGTTCTTGTTGAATGCCCAGATTCACCCTGCAATACTCCGTTGTTTCCTGTAAAGAAACCGGATGGGTCATGGAGGTTGGTTCAGGATTTACAAGCAGTTAATTCGGCTGTGATCCCAAGAGCACCGGTGGTCCCTGACCCCTATACATTACTTAATGATTTACTACCTCAGCACAGATATTTTTCTGTCATAGATATAAGCAATGCCTTTTTCTCCATACCACTACATAATGAGAGTAGATTTTGGTTTGCATTCACTTATCAAGGTAAAAGATACACCTACACCAGATTGCCACAGGGCTATTGTGAGAGTCCAACAATATTCGCACAAGAAATGGCTGCAAATTTAGCTCAGTTTGTTCCCCCGGAGGGAAGCCAGGTTCTGTTGTATGTAGATGATATTTTGTTGGCCTCACCCATGCAGGAAGGTTGTAAAAGGGATACCCTTGCCCTTCTTAGTTTTTTTAGCTGAGCAAGGACATAAGGTAAATAAAAAAAAGTTACAATTGTGGAAAGCACAAGTAAAGTACTTGGGTTACTTAATTTCGCAGGCAGGTAGATAATTGGAGAACAAAAAAAAAAAAAAGCAATTCTTGAGGCACCTATGCCTACGACTAAGCGGGAGATGATGTCCTTTTTAGGTGTGATTAATTTTTGTAGACGTTGGATCCCTAACTATGCTGAGGAAGTAGGGCCATTGACCGCACTGATCTATGACACTCCCATGGCAGCTAAGAATAATATACAGTGGACAAATAAGGCAGTACAAGCATTTATTAGAATTAAGCAACTGATAGCAGGATTTTCTATTTTGGGTTTTCCGAACTATTCTAAGCAGTTTGTACAAATGGTTGATTGTAAGGGAGGATATATGACTTCGGTTCTAGTACGAGTACATGGGGATAAACAGAGGCCGATAGCTTTCTACTCCTCTGGATTAGATCCTGTTGCAAGGGCATTGCCGCATTGTGTTCAAGCTGTAGTGGCGGCCACCATGGCAGTACAAGCCTCAGCATCATTAGTTTTGTTTCACCCATTACAATTGCGGGTTCCACATTCAGTAGCTACTATACTTTTGCAAGATAAGATAACCTTTTTATCTCCTAGTCGACATTTATCATGTATGACAGTGCTGCTGACACAGCCTCATATGACCATAGAAAGATGTACTACTCTTAATCCGGCGACACTATACTCCACACGTTTGTTTAGACAGCATTCATGACAAAGTGCTTCCCCAACCAGATTTAACGGATATTCCGTTGGTAGTTTCAGATCTCGTTTTGTTTGTAGACGGATCAGCAAAAAAGGACACTGTAGGAAAAACACTAGTAGGGTATGCTGTCACCACAGAAACTGATGTTTTGGAGGCAAAAAGATTGTCAAACATTTATTCTGCACAAGCAGCTGAGTTGGTGGCTTTAACTCGAGCTTGTACCTTAGGGGAGGGTAAAAAAGTGACAATTTATACAGATAGTCAATATGCTTTCTCCACTGTGCATGTTTTCACTCAACAATGGAAGAATAGGGGAATGGTTACTGCGACAGGCAAACCAATAAATCACAGAGATTTAATTTTACAATTGTTAGATGCAGTGCAACTACCACTTCAGATAGCGATATGTAAATGTTCCGCACATACCAACAGAAAAGATCCTGTCTCCAGGGGAAATGCCCTTGCTGATATGGCTGCAAAAAAGGCAGCTCAAGAAAATGATTTGCTTTTACATGATAATGATTTAGAGCCCGGACACCTCTTAGACTTAGAGACACTAAAAGTAATGCAAACATTGACGACACAGAAGGAAAAATGTCGTTGGGTAAAATATGGTATCACTCAACAGGATGGGTTGTATAGGGCATCAGATGGCAAAATGGTATTACCCTCAAACCTTTTTAGGTATGCGGCATTGGTTAGCCATGGACCTACCCATGTAGGAGTACAGACAATGATTCAAATAGTGTCTAAGGTGTTTTGGTGTAAGGGGTTTTCAACTTATGCAAAGCAATTCTGTTTATCTTGTTTATTATGTGCAAAGTATCATGCTCAGGGGAGTTAAAAAGTCTCAGCAGGCATTCCCCACCCCTCCATATCCATTCCACACACTCTGTATGGACTTTATTGAATTGACACCCTCAGAGGGAAAAAGGTTATGTTTAGTCATTATTGATACTTTTTCTAAATGGGTAGAAGCTTTTCCAGTGAAGCATCCCAATGCACAAACAGTAGCAAAGCTTTTGACTACAGAAATAATTCCCCGATTTGGCTTACCAAGATGCATTTACAGTGATAATGGGTCTCATTTTGTTAACCAGATTGTTCAGAAGTTGGTTCAAGTGTTTCAAATTGATCTCAAGTACCATTGTGCTTACCATCCCCAATCAGCTGGACTGGTGGAAAGACACAACGGTGTCTTGAAGAGTAAGCTCCGCAAACTGATTGCAGAAACACATAGATCATGGACTGCGTGCCTTCCTTTGGCACTCCTGTATATGCGAATCTCACCTTCCTACAAAGGACTTACACCATTTAAACTTTTGTTTGGGAGACCATATTACGTCCCGCAGTGGCAAGGATTGTTGCCAGCGGAACATGAGGGGGGTGAGGATCTAGCGGATTATATGAAGAAGCTGCTAAATGTCAGATCTCTTGTAACCAATGACTCCTTTGCAGATTCCAGAAATGAAACCTTGTTAAGCGTGGCACCCGGGGACTGGGTGTGGATCCGAATTGTGAAGAGAAAGAATTGGTCATCCCCCAGGTGGGAAGGTCCATACCAAGTACTTATCTCGACACCTACAGCTGTAAAGATCGCTGAGAGGACTTTGTGGATTCATATCACCCATGTAAGAAACTCAAGGCTCTTCCTTCTGCCATTGATATTGGTCAAACTTCACCGGACCTCTGAGTGCAAAGTCTGGCTACAAAGGGGGATTAGCCCAATAGGGGTTAGTTTGTCTCAAACCCAGTGAAGAAACCAACGGCGCGAGGTAGTCCTTAGGGAGGATGGCCATGTTCAACTGGTACTTGAACTAAAGTAAATATGTCCATACGAGAAGGAACAGTTGCAAGAGAAAAAGGAATGGTGGTGCTGCAAGCGCAAACAGGTGTTACTACTGTGTTTAAGGTGAAACTTTGTGAAGGAATTTTAGACTGTTCTAAATGGAACAATAATAATTTCTTGACTCGTGCAAAATATTTGTGCAACAGAGACTGTATGTCCTGGTCAAATGTTTGGTGGTCAACAGATGTGAAAAGATGGGAAACAAGTGGTGCAGTGATATCAGAGAAAGATAAAAGCAGGCAACAAAGAATAAAAATTGCGCATTTCCAAGGTACCGGAGTAATTACTATAACCACTGTGTCACCACAAGAAAGTGATTCAGGAGTTTATGGAATCGGAGTGTCCCTTCCAACTAGAACTGATCCTTTGGGGACCCTCCAACTTAAAGTACAAAGCCTTAAGAATGCGACAAGTAAAGCAGATTTTGCCTTCACAGAAGAAGAACAATTGTTACTCGAGATGGGATTCGTACACCATAATGAATGGTTATCTTGGGTTAGATATAGTACCCGAGAAGCACATCGTGAGAACTGTATTTCTTGTGCTGAAGGTAAATAGCAATTAGCAACAGTCCCATTGATGCAAGATAAAGGTAACCTAACGTGTCTGTTGAAATTATTCTTCAACAAAACTGAAGATAAATGCAAAAATGAAACTCAGCGTTTTCCAGTCATAAGCAAAGTTGAGAAACCGCCTGCAACAATTTCCTATCCAGGTTCGTATATGTGCATTTCCAGAGATGGCACAGGGAAGAATTATGGCAATATGGGGCAGAACTATTGCAATGTTGCTGTGAATGGCAATGGGAATCCATTTCTGGAGAACCAAACTCATAGTTTAGCAGACATACGGTGGTTATGTGGAGACAACAAACTCAGATCAAGGCTTACGATTCCCTGGAAGGGAACTTGTGCACTTGTAAAGTTAATTCTGCCATTCTACATTTTCCCAGTTCCAGCAAGCAGTTTCATAAGAGAACTCGAAATAAAGCCGAAGTGGTTGAGTAGGAGAAAAAGAGAGGCACCGAAGCAATCTTTCGATAACAGTGTCTACATCGATAGCATTGGCGTACCAAGAGGCGTACCTGATGAATACAAAGCAATAAACCAAATAGCAGCTGGTTTTACATCCATCTTTGTCTGGATTCAACCTAATAAAAATGTGGACTGGATCAACTACATTTACTATAACCAGCAGCGTTTTGTGAACTATACCAAAGATGCATTGAAAGGAATTGCTGAACAACTGGAGGCCACTTCGCAGGTGGCATGGCAGAATCGAATTGTGTTGGATATGCTCCTGGCCAAAGAAGGAAAAGTTTGCAGGATGTTTGGGACTTTCTGTTGTACGTATATTCCAAACAACACTGCGCCTGATGGAAGTATCACCTGAGCTTTGAAAGGTTTGGAGATGTTATCCGAAGAATTGGCAGAGAACTCTGGGGTAAGTAATCCCTTTACAGACTTTCTACAAGTGTGGTTTGGAAAATGGAGTCATCTCATCAGCAGTTTCCTGGTGTCCGTTGGAGTCGCTGTGGCTATTGTGGTGGTATGTGGTTGTTGTTGTATACCCTATATCAGAGGTCTTCTACAAAGACTGGTTGATACTGCTGTTACGAAGACGATGTACCAGCAATTGCAACAGACTGGTGAAAGTGAATACATTGAAATGTGACTCTTTGCAAATGTTTTTGAAGTTTAAAAATTTGTCTTGCAAATGAAGTAATGTATGCAAAGAAAAACTTAGTTTTTACCATATATTGCTGAAATAAAAGACAAATAAAAGTGTTTTCAGGGGAGAAATGTTAAGAGAAAAAGTTTTAAAACATACTGTTATTTGTCTTTTTCCTCTTCTTGCAAAATGAACATGTTATTTGTTGGGATATGCCTATCAAAGATGGGCCTCATCTGTGAACAAAATGCAGCATTGCTTATGAACCTGAATAATAACTGTTTTCTGCATTTCAGAATAAAGAGATTTGATTATAGCTTGGTGAAGCCTGGGATAAGGACGCACAGCTGAGTAAGAGTTAATTTACTGAGGCAGGCTGTGTGTCCTGGAAAATTTGAGCTACCATTGTTGAACTGAACATTTTGTGCTTCTTGAACATTTTGTACTAACTGTTGGTTTGAGGTAATTTGTGATAAACATGTTTATCCTATATGTTTTTTATAGCCAACTGTCAACGGTCAGAAATGTAACAAAAAGTTGTTTTGCTTGCAGTATAAAAGTTGATGTCAGTAAACAAGTTGACCAGAGGAGATCATCTTGGCCAACATGCTCTGTAATCTGGTTAGCTGCTAATAAAGAAGTTTTTTCATCACCTGAGGCAGATGTGACTCGTTTGAATTTTTCTTCTGACAAAGTCAGTGTTATTAAACATGCAAATACATAACAATGTAATAAAATGTAATATAAACTTCATTTCCATATCAAAAGACAGCATCGTAGCCTCCTTCAAAAGTAATCTCGGTGATTGGATGGACACTGATAGTCATCTCTGGGGTATGCAGTATGGCTGTCCTTGACCAATAGACAAACTTACAAGGCTGCTTATACACTTAATACTATTTCAGGTTGCTTTGCCTAGGCTATTCAATGATTGTTTTGATTACATGCCTCTTAAATACCTATGACCCTACAAGTAGTACAGTCCATTATTAGATTAGCCAGAATGTTGTGGATTTTCTGCAGCCTGAACAGTCTTGCAGTCATATAATGTCTGCATGTTGCCAGCATATCTAGCAAGCTTCTGATATTACATCTCATTGTCCATATGACAGTGCCAAGGACCCTGACAGACTCCTGTGTACCAAATACCAGATCTTCAAAATAGTCCAGCCTCCACATAATGAGCTGAACAGCCCACTGTACAGACATATCCTTACCACCTTGGTGAGGATTCTGTGGAATCTGTGGCATATGGTCTGGGAAACACAGATTCATAGTTAAGTACTAGGCTTAGCTGCCCCTTTAGGCCATTTTAAGCCTAGCCAGTTTCCTAAAGGTGAGAAATGAACCTTGCATCTTGTGTCTGTGAGGTAAACACCTTCACCATTATGCCAACCCCCCTCGCAGTATCCTCCCCACCATACAGACGATGCATGTTAAGCAGATATACTCCAAACAACAAAGCTGTACCAATAGATGCAGATCCTGCTCTGTATGCCACTCGATTCTGGCATCACTTTTACCTTTCCTCTGCATGCATGAGTTTGCCATTAGAGACTATCTGATGCTGTTCCATATGTCAGCCCTTTATCTGCTGTCAGGTGAGGACATCTGACCAAATAAAACTGTTGCAAAATGGCATAACATCTCCCATCAAAATGATTCATCTCCCAGTTTCCATATGTTGGTACTCCCACCCTTCTTAATGCTGCTATTATGGAACATTATGAAAGAAGAATTGTGAACACATACAAGCTTCACTGTGTTTCTCTGATGCAAGACAGCTTATAATTTGCCTATTCTGTTACATTATAGTGAAACAAGTGATTCCTTGAAACTGCTATGTGCAGTTTATTTATTTATTTATTGACATTTGATTACCGGGAAAGTCCGACTAGGTAGAAGCCCGTTTTCAGTGTAAGCCTGGGGAAAAAGCTCCAAATTATCACAAAACATTTTAAGAATTATGAAAGGGGAATTGTGCACACATACAAGCTTACAATTTGCTTATTCTGTTACATTAGAGTGAAACAAGTGATTCATTAAAACTGCTATGTGCAATTTATTTATTATTTATTTATTTATTGACATTTGATTAACGGAAAAGTCCAACTACGTAGAAGCCCGTTTTCAGCCGAAGCCTGGGGATAAAAGCTCCAAATTATTACAAAATGTTTTAAGAACAATGTTACAACAATCTTCAAAAAAAAATCTGCAGTTTAAATAATTATAACAAATTTGACATAATAGAAAAATACTGGTTAAAAATCAATACAAGGTATATGACAATCATTTAATATTAAGAGAAATTTTAAAGTTTGCATAAAAATTAAAGGTAAGTTAGTCTAATACAAACAGGAATTGCAATATGAAGTGAGAGGAAACACAGGCTTATGGTCTATTTAGAGAGAAAGTCAGGGAAAAGAATTAGATAGCAGTAAAGAAGTAAGTGAAGAAGGGAGAGTAAGGAGGTATAACGAATGAAAAGGTACAAGGGTACCTGTTCACATTTAGGGATATAGGTTATCCTGGTTTTAAGCAAGAACAGAGCTAGATTTTAGCTAGGAAGTCTTTCAGAGTGGTTTTGAAAGATGGGAGGGAGGGTATAGACCTGATGGATGCAGGTAAGGAGTTCCAGGCCTTAACAACCTTGTATGAGTACAGACAATGTCCAGTAGATTTGCTAGGTTTGTAGACAGAGAGGAGTTTTTGGTCACTGGAACGCAATGACCGATTGGTAACACAGTTGTTTAGAATGTTTTTTTTTCAGTGCTGGACAGGGAAATGGATGCTGGATAATTTTATAGGGGGTAAGAAGCTGTCTATGTGTTAGTTGGTGTTACAGTTCTAACCAATTAAGACTTTTCAGTGCTATACAGTGGTCAGTTCTGAAAGGGGTATGTGCTGCAAACTTAGCAACTTTGCATAGCATTGTCTAAGTTTTAATTTTTGTGAAGCCTGGAGGTTAGAAAGGATCGGAGCGCCACAAAAAAGAGTGGGGAGGAGATAAGTAGTGGCAAGTGCAGCTTTTGTTGCGTTGGTGCGAAAGTTTTTTGACTCTGTAAAGCAACCCTAGTTTTTGATGAGTTTTTCTTATGCAGTTTTGTATATGCAGTTTCAGGGAGTTTCTCCCTTCTCCTATGTTTGCAACCATGGAATTAGTATAACTAAATTCAGGAATATAGCGGATTTGGCTTTCATATGAGGGATGCAAAAAAAACTTGGTTTAAGCAGTTCCATTACTTTATACATAACACACAGCTTTGAAGGAACTGTGATCACGGATTGTAGTTACAAGTGACCATACCTCTCAACGGTACAGATTTTCCCAGAATGTGCAGATTTTTGCCTCATATTTTTGATCTGTTTTCCATAAAACTGTGGTTTTCTGGTAAATTTGTAACAAATCATTAAAGACTAAGGTTAGAAAATAATCATATTTAAGTTTCAGACTTTACACCCTTCAGAAAATTCATGCTAATGCAAAACCTGTTATTCTATCAACTAAGTTTGCAAGCGCAAGATTTAAAAATTGTCCCTATTTTTAGTCCTTTGTCCCACTTTTATTTATTGCTTTGTCCAGATTTCGTGTTCTCAGAGGTTGAGAGGTATGCAAGTGACTGAATTACAGTCACCTATAGCTGAAGTCTTATATAACATATACATCACATGCACTTGGAGACAATGTGAAAGAAAGATGCCTGCACATAACCTGATTACTGATATATGTATCCCCTGTTGCTACATACTGTACTATGCAGATAGGAATAACACAAGCAGGCAACCATACCTCATGCATGGAGCATAATGAGTGTGAAACAGAGCAATATGACAACACTGCAAGCAAGATTCAGTATATGTGGGCTTCAGAAACAGTCATCTTCCCTGCTTCAGAGACTGTGAGGGGACCACTATATAAACATTAGATGCATAGTACACAAACACATCTGCTATGCAACCTGTCATGCAACAGTGTGCCATTACAGACTAATAGCAATGTAGTCCTCTTGATAAATAAATGCTATAGCCATGCACATGTAATGACAGATGTCCACATACATTCATGCAAAAGCATCAACCACTGTGTGTGTGCATATAGCTACTGTACTTACTATGCTGTCTTGCCAGGTACTTCTATTCTTCCAAAGCCTCCTTACTGGCTTAGCATTTAGTGGAGTCCATAAGGCAGACAAAGTTATATATCCACATTAGCTAACTTATTGTTGTATGTATGTATACATGCATACTTACCTGTATGGTGCCATGGGATGACATTATTCATGGCATACTAGCTGTGGCAGTAGCTGCAGATCCTGCATCTGAATATCACTCCATTTTGGCAATCCATGCATGTATGAAGGAGTCTGCCATAAGAACCTGTCTAATACTGTTCCTTATGTCAGCCTTTGATCTGCTGTCAGGTAAGGGTTTCTGACCAAATAAAACTGCTGTAAAATAGTATAATATTTCCCATCAAAATTATGCAGCTTCCTGTTTGCACATGTTGGTGTTTCTACCTTTATTAAAGCAGTTGTTTTTAGTAAATACAGTGCATAAAGCACACACCTGACAATGAGATTTCATCAGTGTCAACTGGATATAATTGCTGTCAATCATATGAGCAACACATTGTGTAGCCATTGGTTTATGGCACGGTGGCACTGTCCCACAGCATGTACATATCTATTCACATGCATGCTTGCATACACAGTGTGCTGCTACACCAAAGCATGTACATATCTATTCACATGCATGTTTGCATATACACTGTGCTGTAGCAATAGTTTTGTTTATTCATATACATATGAATGCTGCTGCACTACTTACCATCTTTTACAGCTTCAATACATAAATAGTTATCTGTATTCCCATCAGTAGTAAGTACTATTTTTGATGTTACATATGTCAGACACAGTTTTACTATTATGCCTAAGGGAGGAAGTGCTGAGCAGACATATTATGTAAGCCGCTCCAATGTTTTTAATAAGTTGCATATCTACACTGTTATCTGTTGTGCTTTATAGTGTATTATACAATGGACAGGTATAACAGCAGTATAAGTGCATGTGTGTCCTGTGTTGCAGTGACAACAAAAAACATAAAATGAATACCCCAGGAGTTGGAAATGCTAAAGAATGCTGTCTAAAAAAATGGGTCGTCAGGATGGACAGTGGAAGTAATCATGAGAAGAGACGGAGGAGAAGATTTGAGGAGACTTCAGATGTTAATTCTGTTGGTTGCCATGGAAGGGTAAACAGGGAGTGTTGTAGGATGATAAATGATATGACAGACTGGACAAAAAAAAAAAGAGGGCCACTGAGATTAGGGCTGCACTTGACAGGTGTACTACACCCCTACCCGACATGTTACTGACTCCAGATGAAAATCTGTTGCTGATACTGGCACCACAGCTTGTCCACATTTGGGATACCAGATGGGACTGACATTGGCACCCCATGTTATGAAAGTCAGCAGTGCTTTTATTTTATACCTGCTTTCTTGCAACAATATATCATATATTTATTTTTACAGGTGTAACTTCTGCAAGTATATCTGTGGCTGTCCAAGACTATAGATAGCATGTTTTCATCTCATGTGCATATACACCTGTGATCTATGTTGGGTAAAATTCTTAGACTTTGTACAAAATATTTTGTCAGGGACAGTAAGGGAATAAAATAACAAACAACAGGAACAAGTTCCACCAGGATTTATTTAAAAGCACAAAATCTTTCTCTCTGACGTCTCGGCCAAAAGCCTTCAAGGAGAATAAAACACTTGCATGCAGCAGCAGCTTATATACATAGCAAATGAGATAATTACATAATTAATCAATTAGTACAACAATTCAACAAACTAATGTTCTCCAGTTGAGCTCTTCATTCAGCCCAAAAGGAAACATGGTTTTAAATTTTAAAATATATACAGTTTCTTTCTGCACTAATCTAGTTTTGACATCAATATCATTGTACATAGAAACACAAACTTGTTCTAAAATAGTTCCTTTCAAGCCCTCATTACATTTATCATGTGCTTCCAAAAAATGTGCTGCAACTGGGCTGTCTTCTTTACCATTTTGATGTCTCTTAAATGCTCCAAGAACCTTATTTTAAAAGGCCTCTTTGTTTCCCGATGTAAAATTTGTTACATGGGCACTTTGAGCATAAATGACACCCTCAGAATTGCAACTAAATGTACCCCAACTGTCAAATTTAACATTATTAATAAAATTAAAATTGGATACAATATGTTTACAAACCTTACATCTCCCACAGGGAAAAGTCCCAATTTTAGCAGGTTCCATGTATATTTGTGATGCAGGCATCTTAATCTTAGATCTTACAAGAAAATCTTTTATATTCTTGCCTTTACGGTAAGAAAACTTCATATTTACATCAAGCCATTGTTGAACATTTCTAAGTGAACAAAAATAAAGCCAATATTGGCTGACAATATCAAGGAACTGTTTTGTAAAACTACCATAAGTAGTAGCAGGGAGGAAAAAGTCAATTAGTAGTTGCGAATACTTGCGACTCACCTCAATGTTCAGGCGTTGCCATTTCGCGAGTAAATCTGGATGTTCCTTGCCTTGATTTGGCATATTAAGAACCCTTAAACCTCGCGGAATAATATGTTGTTCGAGGCAGAACTAGAAGTGTATCTGCTGTGTTTGTAAGCGTTTGAGCCTCATGAAATCCTTCTCCATGCTATCCAAAACTGCATGTAGTCTTTCCGAATTCAAGGTCGGTGTCATGACATCATCGGAGGTCGGCGTAGACTCAAAAAACAGAGATGCACTGACAGTTTCTTTTAAATACTGTTGGAAGCGCACCTGCAACGCTCCAGTCCCACGGTCTTCACTTCTCGGGACATAATCCAGTTCAAGATTCGCCATTACCCAAGAAAAGAGTCTTATGCCGACCTTGAATTCGGAAAGACTACATGCAGTTTTGGATAGCATGGAGAAGGATTTCATGAGGCTCAAACGCTTACAAACACAGCAGATACACTTCTAGTTCTGCCTCGAACAACATATTATTCCGCGAGGTTTAAGGGTTCTTAATATGCCAAATCAAGGCAAGGAACATCCAGATTTACTCGCGAAATGGCAACGCCTGAACATTGAGGTGAGTCCCAAGTATTCGCAACTACTAATTGACTTTTTCCTCCCTGAGGAGGTTAGGTTAACAGATAATATCAAGTGCAAACAGCAGGAGCTGTTTAGTAACTTTTCGGATAAGGTGGTTGCACCATTGTTTGAGAACTTGCTAGATTGTGTGCTAGCGTATTAAAGAAAACTTTTACAGCAGAAAAAACACAAAGCCACCAGGGATATTAATGATTTTAAATTGGGCAATGTATTCTTATGGCCCAGAACAGGGCAGGATTCCTCTACAACGTCTCAGATGCATAGGGATCCTTCTACCCCCATGCCTCCTAGGAAAGTAAAGGAATCTACACACTTTAATTTTATCAACGATGTTACAAGTAATAGTGTAACAAACGATATGAATGTGGGTGTTGAAATGAATGGACATAACAGCATTACTCCTGTGGAGATGGACTCTGCCCAAGTTTGTACTGGGGGGGTCACCATCAGTAATGATGCATGTATTTTGGAAGAAATACCACCTGTTGCTGGGACTACCACAGACAATTGCAAGGACTCTGTGGATGTTATTCATATTGTACATCCCAGTACATGTACTAGAAACAACTTATATCCTGAAGTACATGTGGTTAAGAATAGACCTGTTTCTACAAAAGAAGGATCAGAGCCTGTTGTTAAACCTAATAAAACTACTACTTTGACTGATTCCAGCAAGCTCTCAAGTTTGGATTTGACTTTTCCTCTGCCAGTGCGCATAGAGAAAGGTCCTCGCAGACCTCGCTCCATGAGCAGGGGCAGACAGAAGAAGAAATTATCAGGGGATTTTATGCCCCATCAGACTTTAAAGAGAATGTGGAACAACAAGCGTTAATTTATAATTTGTCCCACATTACTCTAACAGATGATGATACCAGTTTATTAAACAAAGGTTTGAATTTTATTCCTAAAAGCCAGAGCAAATTGACTGATACAATGGTGGACTTAAAACTTTTTTGTAGGAATGTAATGCTTAGATTCATTTATAATGATTCTGAGAAAGAATCAGCACAGAGCAGGAAGTTTGCTTTTAAGAATTTAACTGATTTTGTACCAACTCACCACCCATTAGTTGAAGCATTCCTTAAGTTAACAGAGGAGGAATTGTATAGTTACTATAATACTCAACTGGGACCCCAAAAACAGAAGAGGCGGGATAACTTGAGCTTTCGTGAACGTCAGTGTCTGAGGAAATTGCAGAATGATCCTACCATTATAATTAGACCAGCTGATAAAGGTGGGAAAGTTGTAGTGCTGGATATGTCATTTTATATGGAGGCTATGTCCTCCATGTTACAGGACAGGTTCTATGAACCTACTTCCATGGAACAGGTTCACTCTGTTGTCAGATATATTCATGACACGCTTTATGACATTCTTAGAAGTAATTTAATAAATAAGGAGCTATATGGATACCTTATGATTAATACACCCACTATACCGATTATACAAGGTCTCCCCAAGGTACACAAAAATATGAAGAACCCACCCATGAGACCCATAGTTTCTGGCCGTGGTTGGGTAACTGAACACCTCTCAGTTTTTGTGGAGAAACATCTGAGATGTGTATTGAATGACAATGTTACAGTCTTGAAGGATTCCAAGCAATTTTTGTTTGATCTGTATGAATGTATTGGACATCATGATAGAATCTCTAGTTGTACTTTTGTGACTTTTGATATTCAATCCCTATTTACTGTAATACCTAATGATATAGGACTTGATTATGTGTTAAATTATCTGAAAGCACACAGTACTTACACTGCAGTATTGATAGACCTCATAGTTCATTTTCTGGAACTGGTCTTGGAGAACAACTTATTCATGTTCCAAGACCAGATCTACAAACAGCGTGATGGCGTAGCTATGGGCACTCCATGTGCAAATAGCTACGCCAACATGTTCCTTGCATATTGGGAGGAACATGTTTTATTTAAGAATGCACTTTTCTGTGAACATGTGGTGTTCTACAGAAGGTTTGTTGATGACCTTTTTGTTCTTTGGAATGGAACATCAGAACAGCTGGAATCAATGCTATCCATTATGAATAATAATAACTACATTCCTTACTTTTACCATGAACTATTCCACACATAGAATTGATTTTTTAGACCTATATATTGAGAGATTAACAGATGATATGATAAATATGGGGGTCTATCGCAAGGCATGTTACTGCAATTCCTTGTTATTAAGGTCTAGTATGCACCCACAATTTGTTTTTAAGAATATAATGAAAGGACAGGCCATTAGAGCCTCGAGATTGAACCCCACTGAACAGGGATTTATCTCAGAATTAGACAATCTGAGAAATAGATTACTGACCCGGGGATACAAGGATAATGAGATTATACCATACATGGAGGAAGCATACATGTCACGCACCACTTCAGGTGCACCATACATTGGACCCAGGTTCCAAGATCAAACCGTTGGAGATCATATGTTAAATAGATCTATTAAATTTTCTACTCTGTATACTTCTGATCAATATCAGTTAAAGGAAATTATTAGTAAACATTGGGATATTCTCCTGGTTGATGATGACTTGAAACGCATTGTGGGGGAGACACCAAGTTTCCTATTTCGGAATAAGAGCAACCTAAAGCGATTGCTTTGTCACCCCAGACATGATAGGATTATGAAGAACACTGGTCACACTAAACCCTGTGGTCACTGCAACTTCTGTTCATTTATTGATAGCAGTGAGGTGTTTATACACCCGGATTTACACACCATTTTCTCCATCAAGGCAGATGCAGATTGTATGACACCTAATGTGGTGTATTTAGCTACTTGTCAGGCATGCCCGAGTTTCTATGTTGGTAAAACTAACCGGCCATTAAGGGATAGAATGAGAGAGCATATTTACCACATGAGAAAGGGCACTTCACACAATGCCTTAGCAAAACATATAACCACCAATGACAATGATCATACTTTCTTGTTCCGGGTCCTAGAGATAATTGTTGTGAATAAGAGTGGTGGTAATACTATGAATCTTACTGAATCTAAGGAGACTGACTGGATCATTCGTTTGAAAGCTGATAGGGGGCATGGGTTGAATGATAGAGCTTCTATAAAACCTAAGCTGAGACAACGCAGGCACATAAAATGAACTATCATTTATTTGTATATGTTCTTGATTATGTATTTTATCAATATTAACTTATCAGAATGTTTATTTATATGTTTTTAGGTCACTATGCAAGTTTTATATATTTTCATCTTACTTTACATTAACATGTTTATATATGGGAGAGTTCTTTAAATTCTCCAGCATTGCTTTTAATTGTTTAAATTGTTTTAATTGACTAATTGAGCTGCTTATATAAGGGGAGGTCTACTGTGACTTTTATACAAGGATCTGAAGAAGCTGTAATGGTGAAAGCGCTCATCCGTATGTTATAAGTGCACATTCTTGGAATTAAATTTGGAGTTTTGTTCTTACTTCTGCTGTACTCCGCTTCCTTTGTGACTTACAATATATCTACCTCACGGAACTACAGCATTTGCTTGCTGAGCAGTGGATTTTACTTTACTTTATTTTTTATTTAGTTATATACACAGTCAGATATGATGCTGCAACTTAAAACCTTGTTTTGTATTCCCAGAGGCCATTTGGAACACCGTCACCTCGGATATCTGCTACAACCAAAATGCCACTATCAGTTGGGGGAGGGGTCAAAGAGTTAGATCAACTTCACCAACAGGTGCCCCAATGGAATGGGTGCAAATGAAGGTATATTTTTCACAGCCAAAGCCCAGTACCTCTGGTGGTGGCTGGTAACAAAAAGGAAATGGAAAGTATGGATGTGAGGAAACACAGAAGACCTAACATACATTAGTCTGTGTGATATATGCTTTGGAAACAATAACACCCATTTTCTAATTCTTTGCAATTCATATCACACTTACATATGTTCATAGATTCACAACATATTGTACCTGCATAACTTCATACATATTTCTTGCAGTATGCATAACATTGCACTGTTCGTAATGGATTTTTCTTTCATTTGAGGATGAGCCAACTTACCTTATTCAACTACTTGAGTAATCAAGGCATCCTAGGCCTATTGTGTCCTTGTATGTCAGGCTTGGTTTGCCCCTTTATGTGGAGGTGGTGGTTCTTCATCCTCCCATTTATCATATGTCTTATGCTCATTGTGAGTGCTTATATAGCCATGAGTCACACTGTGGTGGATGCTATAATTAGTGAATAGCTGGCATGATGTCTCGCTGCATGTATTGGAGTATGTCATTGCAATCACACAGATACCAGAAACCCATTTTTTAGGTTTGAAAAGACATGATTAATTGTGTTGTGGCCTTGGTATTACACACAGTAGTATGTCTTCTGTTCAAAAGGCTGCATGGATGTTACTGGTGTTAGCAGCCATGTTTCAAGTGAATATCCTGTGTCACCCAATAGATATCCATGGGGGATGTATCTCACCCAATAGATGTCCTTGGTGGTTGCATCCTATGTCAAACACCAGGTATGTGGCACAGATACTGGAGCCATGGTTACTTCATGAGAAGACACACTGATGATATGGTAGGTATGCTCACATAGTAAATACCACTTTACTGAGTAGTAATCATGCCTGTTTAAGGTATACTGCTGCATTATCCTTAGCAGGTGTATGCATCGCTACGTGTGTCCCATATAAATTATACTTTTCAGGATATTTACACTATGGAACCTAGCATTATGTGGTAAACCTCAGCCTGCATCTCAGGTATCTGTATAAACTAATCTGTATAGTTCTGTAGGTAACCCAAGAACTGCTACTGGAAGTGACTGAGGCCTAACAGGTGCCAGTTGTGTCACCTGTGGGTCTCTGCAGTGTGCATGTAGTAAGAATTGTTACAGCAGTGATGAATCTGGTTTGCAAAGATATTGACTGCAGTCAGACAAAGCTACTTCCATGAATCAGCACAACTGGCATAATTCATACCTATCATATATATCATATAATATATCAACATCAAAGCCAATAATTCATACCTGGGCCACCGTGTAAAAACTGCCAAGTTGATCTTGCCTAGTTATAACAGTATAAAGGAGTCACAGTCATGAACATTGCCTGGCTTAGTGATGCTGCATGGCATACTAACTTAAGGCTCCAGCTCTCCAGCTGTTATGGCAGAACTGCAATTGTTATAGTTGCCATGGTGCAGGGGATGGGACATATTATTTCTTTACTTTATATCTCTTCAGTACACTACAGAATGTCCATTAAAGAGATTGTATATACCAGTGTACCTGATTGGTGTGCATTATTTGCTATACATCTTACACTGGAATATATAAATGCAGCAGATGATGCTGTAAGAGTGGGAGTAATATCTACCTGATTGGTGTGCATTATTTGCTATACATCTTACACTGGTATCATACACTTGCATTGTCCTACTACACAGCTAATGCAGTCCAGGCACAATACTAAGTCACATTTGCCATGTTTGTGAATCATGCAGGTCATTCGTATGTTACTTCCATGTACAGTTGTTATGCATTGCATACATTTATGAATGCTGTCCTAAATCTTAGAGGAAGATTACAGATTTTGTCAGCAGGATATTGACCAGCTTTGGTGTGGGCTTTGAAGTGACCCCCATTGTGGTCATCAACTCTCTGCCATGCCTGCTGGCACACCTGGAATTAAAGATGGGCAAATGAGATGCTCATCTATGGTGCCTGCAAATGTGGCACCTTTTTGTTAAGCTTTATTTTTTTAATTGTACTTTTTTATGCCCAGAGCTGAACTGCTCATACTTTTGTTTTGTTACTGCAACAATAGACCTGACCTTTGGCAATGCTTACATTTAGTGATTAATAACAACCATTTGACAATTACCAAATGACTATGCATATGCCTGCTTCAAATAATATTTACGCTCAGTCTATAAATGGCAGCAAAAAAATCTACATGTACCCTGCCTAATGGTAAATGACTACTGCGTGACAACCACATGTTAATGTACCAGTACCCTATTATTTTTTGTTTCTTGCCATTAGAGTGACAGACTTTAACATTAACCATTTGGAATGCATGTATTGTGGGTGTCATTAATTGCTGAGAAGAACAATCCATCAGGTGGGTCACTCATTTTGTTGTGAAGTCTAGAAAACAGAAAGAAAAACAAACTTGAAGCTTTTGTTTCCCCTTCCTGGACTGCAAGTTTAGGCTGTCTGTCCTTTGCAGATGATTGTTCTGAAGTACTCTTTACTGCCTACTGGACAGTGGACAGGCCAACAGTGTGGCTGCTTGGCCAAGTTGGTAATGCTAAAATAAAAAACAGCAGAGGCAGTGTGGTATGGGGCTGGATAGGTTCTGTCCACCATGTCTGTCTGGTGGCAACACCTTGATACTTTTCTCTTTGTAAATTACAGTAAATGTAGGTGTGGCAAACACCTAGTCTACATGGACTGGATGATCTTCTTCTTTCCAATCAATGGGAAAAAAATCTTTCACAGTATCAGAACCTGAGCAGCAGGGATGTCTCCGGAAGATGTCCATTGTCTCTACACTTAAGCACAACAATGATTTAACAGTCTGTACAGGATGACCACTTCTACATACATATATATATATATATATATATATATATATATATATATATATATATATATATATATATATACACACACACATACAAACACACACACACTATTACATCCCTTACTGCTCCTTCTTCTTTTGTATAAGGTACCACAATAATTTACCATGAAGAGGCATATTTGCATATTTAATGGACACTTTACAATACTTATTCAGAAAATCTCCTAGAGGGAAAGATTTTGAAATAATCCAATCATTTTGGCAGCTACTACACCATGCTGTTTTTTAACTACTACTACTTTCAAATTATAACTTTTTTAGTGGCAAAAATGAATTATTGAATACCTTTAGTTACTAAAACAAAACAAAACAAAAAGTACATGGGATCCTTTTGGGACTGTGTAATTACTTATAGCACTATGTTGGTGATTGTTTCCAGTGCTGGAGTCTCTGTGTACCACTATGCAAATTAGAAGCACTATAGCACATTGGACATAAGGGATTCTCTGTTTTCTGTCAAACCCAAGTATTCTCTTTCTTCAGTAACGCCCCTTTTAGGGGTATGGGGGTGCAAGGTAGGCTGTCTGTTGTAGGGAGATGTGTCTATTGAACATCCCATTGTATACCCTGTGGGCCCAACCTTTCTTACTAAATATACTAACTCTGAGGTTATGGTATTATGGTGAAAACTTAGTACTTGTTTTTGATGTAAAGCAGATATCAAAATGTTTGTAAGTTGTGGTGTGGTCCAATATTAGTGATAGTGACTGCAGTGAATTGATACAATGTGCTCTTCTTTGCTGGGACTGTGGAGGAATGTCAAAACACTTATTGTCATCATCCCCCCCAATGAACTTGACTCTGTCTTGACAACACATAGGCAGCTTGCAGGCTAGCCTATGACTATTTTATACATGTTGCAGAACGCAGGTAAGACTTGAACCAGTTTTAAATGTCACAGTTAAATAATATAGTATAAAGGACTTAATATTCAATCCTGAAAGATATTCCACAAGGCTTTCTTGACTGTAATTTGCTCAGTAGCGAAATTTTATGGTGCAGTGCATCAATGCAGTCTTAGTAAAGGAAGGGAAATTAAAGACAAGATTAAAAGTATCTCCTGGACAGCACATTACAGAGACTGCTGAAGGGCACTGCCTGGATATCGTTTTAGAAAGCAAAGTAATTCCTTGTAAGTCATTAGCTGACCTTGCATTAATCTTTCATGGTTGTATGGAATGACTTTAAGCAGTCTGAAATGTAATTTTGAGAGCAGTATTCTTAAGGATTTCCTTATTCCTCTTCAGAACACTTCTTCAAATCAAAGATTTTTTCACAGCTAAGCAGTTCCCTAATTAGAAGACATGATGCCATTCCAGATCAGCAAGAAATGATTTAAATTTCGTGACCACTTCTACTGCATCCTCAAGACAGCATATAAACTGGAAGGCCTTTTAATCATAGTGCGCTATACAAATAGGGTAAAAATCTGATGCAAAATAAAGAAAATGATTGTGTACTCCATTTCATCTTCTAACAAGCTTAATGTGGGACACACATATATAGCACAAAATGCATTTTTATTTAGCAGCTGTTCAGAAATCAAGAGTTAAGCATGCTTCGCAATATTTCCTTTCAAGTTTATTATTCCGAGATGTTACTGATGTTTGGCAGTCTGTAGAAGTCAAATACTACTGGCTTCTGATGACAGATCTGTAAAGACTGCAGCTATTCTAAAGCAATCAGAGGTGGGCATCCTTATAATGTAACTCTAGGAGCCATCTTATTGGAACAGTCTTTGACATAAAAGAAGGGTGCTTTTATGTTACTTCCGACATACAGTTTGTTACATTGTTACTGCTAATTGTGTTATATGCCAAACTGTATTTTAGCAATGTTTTGATTATTGATGATATATTATTGATGATGTTTCAGTTAAAACCTTTTCAGCAGAGTATTAAACATAAGAACAAAAGCACTATGTATATTATTTAAGCAATAACTGATGACGTCGGTGTGGTACATTAAGATTTACTCACGGCTGGTGTGGTTTAATCATGAGAGCAAAGCCCAAGTGATTAAATAAAGCCATCCATGGGTAAATCTTAATATACCACACCACAGAGTCGGTTATTGCTATTATACAATGACATTATTTAAGAAAAAAAACACTTACATTTCTTAAATAATGTCTTTTTATAATGGCGTCGTGCTGTCCTTCCGGAGCTGGTACATATCCTGTTGCCTTTTTTGATGTACTGCGCACGCATATGGGACTTGTGTTCCCATGCATACCCAGTACAGCAGTGCCTTGGAAAGGAAGCAATGGAGGAAAGAAGGTCTCCGTTGCTCTGTTTTTCTTTTCTCTTCTTTTTTTTTTTTAAATTAAAAAAAAAACATTTTGGACAGTTTAGGAGTAGGAAAGAAACAGAATGGAGGAAATACAAGGAAAATCAGGTATGTGTCTTTAGTTTTGAATAACGTACCTGGTTTTCCTAATATGCTTTCTGTCCTGTCTCTCTGCTATGTCCAGAGTCCTACTTCAGATTTTATTTATTTATTTTTGTAAAAAAAAAAAAAGTTACAGTGTATACCAATGGAAAAAAGTCCGGGCAACCGAACCTTTTTCCATTGGTATATGCTTGGATTTACAATGGGCACGCTGATTGGGCTGACCAATCAGCGTGCTCATTTTGGAATATTAATGACCAGTCATGTATAATATGCATTCTTAACTTGATAAATACACAAGTAATGGACAAGGCTGCCACATTTTCAAATGCCCAAAGTGGAGAACATGATCTTACAAGATAAACAATAACCCTGATTAGTATAAAGAACTGGTTTGCACTTCAGTGCCAAAATAAAAGTTTACTGCTGTAGAATTTTGAAGTACTTCTGTTGTTTCTTAACACACTGATATTTTTTGTCTTGCTATGACAACTGTTTACCATCTGATGTGCTTAGGAACCTTCTTCAATCTTCCTGTCAAATGTTCCCCAATAGCTGTTTGGAATACCCCTCTACTTATTTGCTTTTGGTATTTATGTGGTTTCAAGGTTATGGGCAAGCAGGGAGTTTATTGCTATGATTACTTAGGCAAAGTTGGATCTATTGTAGAATTTATGTGCCTTTACAATAACATTTGACCTTGGCTGCATCAGTACTTCAGGTCTGCAGTGAACCTTGCACTCTGAACATGAATTTGAATGTAGGTGACTTTTCATTTATTTGCAGCTTTGTCTTGTCAAATCTGTTTTACTTGGATAATGGATTATGTAATACTTATTTTATAGTTCTGTGTTATTCCATGATTGTACTGTTTTAATCTACAGGTCTTTGCCTTCCTCAAAAAGCTGACTAAACTGGATGATAACTACATTTTCCTGGCATCATACTTGGTTTGCTTTATGTGTTCCGTTGTTCTTTAATCAAGAACTTTTACAAACTGCTAATGACTAATTTAAATAAATTTAACTGATTTATTGATTGAATGATTCAATGACTTACCATGGTGAAGTTCTCGAATCACAACACTGGACTGATCTTAAGCAATGTCTATCTGTGACCTTGTTAAAATGGTACTCAAGTCTCCTATTATGCAGCCAAACACATTACATTTCACTTTGTCTAGGAACAGTGCTCCCCAACATAAAAGCTTTGTTTACAGGTAGAAACCTAATAAAAGCTGCACCCTTAGCCAGCCAGTACGATGAATCTGCATTCAATGCCAAAGCTGTTAAATTATAGAACAAACTGCCAGCAGCAAACACATAAAATCCTACAAAAATTTCCTTCAAACATGGCATCAGGACTTACTTTCATTTATTTATTACTTATTTGACATTTGTTGATGGGGTTTGTCCGACTGAGCTAAGTAGCCCTTTTTCAGCGGAGGCCCGGGGAGAAATGCACCACATGTTCTACAGATTATAATGTACAAAAATAAGTAAACAATCAACAACTGGTTTACAGAAAATATTCAAAGCAACATATACCTAAAAAACAAGGATTTATTACAGTAAACTAATCATTATGTCTCTCAGATGTAGAATCCTACATCATTCAGAAGGACTAATAATAGTTTTAATTAACACTTAAAAATAAAATGTGGAACAAGTTAGACCCATTCAATTTCTGCAACTAATTTTATTTTTCACAGCTTTATTCTGCATACCTGGCCATGATTATTATATTCAACACTGATTCCCTCCATCTCTCAAATTCCTTTCCACTCCAGAATTTCTACCATCTCTTCTGTGCAAAATTACCACCCATATTGTTATTTCTTTTTTAGGTATAGTCCCTTTCCTTTTTTATAAATCACTTTTATTAACATCTTTACAATCATACATGCAGGTGTTATCTAGTTATATACAATAGCAAGTTTAAACAGACGGAACTAACATTGTGACAACCACAACAGTATCTTGTCAAAATGCAATATCATCCTTAGTATGACGGTTCCACCTCTTTTTCTGCAGTATATAACATACTACCACCCAATCTGACATCTGTTACTCTTCATAATTTCTGCCTTTTCATCAAATTCTCAAAAAAAAATAATAAAATAAACATAAGTATGGATCCCAACTGGTAAAGGTTTCCATTAAAACTACAAATAGACTTGTATCTTTATGATCATTTTATAATAGCTGGTATGCATAACAGCTGGCTAAGACATCCTTAAGGAGGAATATAGTGTACTGTAGTTGTAGATTCCACCATCACCTATAGGTACCTCCCAATCCCAGATTACAGACAGTAATTGTACCTATTGTGTTATCTCAAGACACCTTCCTAGGTTTCCATTTCTTCAGCCCCACCACTCCCTCATTTTGACCATAATGTCTTATAATGGACTACAAAATTACTAAAGTCACTTCCTTGCAAGAATCAGATCTGCCCCATTAATCATACATGACTACATAATCTGCAGAGGCTCATCTTCTGACTGTTACAATGGAATAAACTTTAACTAGAATACCATAACTCCTGATGTACCAATAAGATTCAACTCCAAAGGTCATTCTTCAAAAATATATAAATGCAAAACATAAAAAAGAGAAATGTCTGTCACCATAAAATGTAAACTAAATCATCCATACTGGTAACCAAAAAGTAAAACCGGTAAATAGAAAATTATAGACAAAAAAATTACCCAAAGACAATTTCTAAATTCAACTAAGTAAGGAGATGCCAAAGCAATCAGAAAATAAACAATGAGGTTGACAGCTGGAAAGCATCCTTTAGTACAAAGTTAAACACTACTTAAACAGTATGCATTGCGCTTTTGTCTATCATCACAGACCTCGTCAGAACTATAAACATAATTTATTGCACCATTTAAATACACTGCTCACTTGATCACGTTTCAATACAAAACGTCTAGATTTAAAATCATCCTTAATCAACAAATAAAAAATAAAACAAATTTACTTTCGAATTTGAATTAAAAATGTACTATTAAAAATGAAAGACTTGTTAAATATTAAAAACACAAAAATAACAATGCAGTAATAACAAACTCACTAATATACATCAAAATACAAACCAAATATCATCAATAGATACATAATGTTACATTATAAATTTAAGTATATTATTCATATTTACAATTTAGCAGCCCTTAAGTACAAGATTAATAGACACATGTTCATTTACACCTAGAAAAGAAATTTCATTAAGATGTAATTGCCAACACAATTTTCTATATTCAATTTTTGTTTTCCATGCCCTGTCTCTATAATTTCTCGAGGCAATTTCTAGTATAATAAAAAGTGATACTACAACAGGAGGACCAACTCAGATAAGACTGGAACCAAAGAACACTGGTTCAAATTTTAGTCTGGGAATGCAGAGACATATGCTTGGTCCCAAGATACGATATTAAATCCTTAAAATGTAAAATCTCTGCATGGAAATGCTTGCATTGTTATTTTTACATACCTGCTAGACTTCACAAATATTCCATTCAACAGACAGTATGCTGGTGTTGTGACGGTGGAGAGGGAGGAACATATTTTTTGGGAATATGATGGATTACAGCAATGTAAGCAAAAACTGTAGGAAATAGTGCATAATATTTCGGGGGAAGGAAAAGCACTAACTACAGATATGATGATGCTAAGCAGGCCAGTCAAAATAAGGGACCAATATGCAAGAGCTCTTTTGTCCTTAGTCCTGATAGCTGCAAAGAAAGCAATTACAAGAAACTGGAAGGAAAAAAGATTAACCACAATATACTGAAGTCATAAAAACGATGAAGGAACTTAAAATATGGAGTTAAAACAGACTAGGAAGATAAGAAACTTGCTAGTGAATAAATGTAACAGATGGGAACTGACTGCAGGAACTCTGAGACTTCAGAGTACTGGAGATGGGGGCAAACTGAAATTTTAAAAGCACACACCTCTCAACTGTACAGATTTTTGCAGAAAGGCTAGATTTTTGTCTCATATTTTTGGTCTGTTCCTCACACAAATTGTTTTTTGACAAATCAGTGGGATGATCTAAGGAAAAGTCACCAAATAATGACATGCATTTTAGTTTCAGACTTCATATTCTTCAGAAAATGCATGCTAACTCAGATCCTGTTATTCTAGCAACTTTCTAAGTATATAAGAGCAATATTTAAAATGTGTTCCTATTTTTGGGTCTTTGTCCCTCCATTATGTCAGGCTTTGTCCATATTTCTTGTTCTAAGACAGTGGTTCCCAAACTTTTTTGATTCTCGGCTCCCTTGCTGAATCCAGGTTTTTCCAAGGCCCCCCTCACGGTGCGCAAAAAGTGCATATTTCAGAGGTTCCCAAAGTGTGCGCTGCGGTGCCCTGGACAGCCATGGCTTCCTCACAGGGGCAGCACGAACTAATAAGCTTAGCTGCAAAATAAACCGAGAACAGTTTGCGGTTTATTTTGCAGTTAAGCTTATTAGTTTGCAGCGAGTGTGAGTGAATGCAGGAATGAATGAAGAAGTGGCTGTGTGTGTGTATGTGTGAGATCGGAAGAGTGAGAGGGATGTGTGAGTGAATGCAGGTATGAATAAGGAAGTGGCTGTGTGTGTGTTTGTGTGTGCATGAACGCAGGTATGAATGAGGAAGTGGCTGTGTTTGAATGAATGCAGGTATGAATGAGGAAGTGACTGTGTGTGTATGTGATTCACACCTCTCAACTGTACAGATTTTCACAGAATGTCCAGATTTTTGCCTCATATTTTTGTTGTGTTCCTCCTGCTTTTCTGTCAAATAGTTGAGGATATAAGTCATTAAATAATGACAAACATTTGAGTTTAAGACGCCACATCCTTCAGAGAATTCATGCTAATGCAATGCAAAACCTATATTCTATCAACTTTCTAAGTTTGTAAGAGCAATATTTCAAATCTGTCCCTTTTTGTCCCCCCATAATTTTAGGCTTTGTCCAGATAGAATAATAGGTTTTGCATTAGCATGAATTCTCTGAAGGATGTGGAGTCTTAAACTCAAATGTTTGTCATTATTTAATGACTTCAATCCTCAACTATTTGCCAGAAAAGTACGGATTGTACGAGGAACACACCACAAATATGAGGCATGCCTCTGGACATTAACTAACACTAACACACACACACACACACACACACACACACACACACACACACACACACTAACACACACACACTAACACACACACACATACACACAGTCACTTCATACCTGCATTCACTCACACATCGCTCTCTCTCCCAAACACACACAGTCACTTCCTCATTCATACCTGCATTCACTCACACATCGCTCTCTCTCTCTCTCCCAATCAAACACACACAGTCACTTCCTCATTCATACCTGCATTCACTCACACATCGCTCTCTCTCTCTCTCTCTCCCGATCAAACACACACAGTCACTTCCTCATTCATACCTGCATTCACTCACACATCACTCTCACTCTCTCCTGATCAAACACACACACACAATCACTTCCTCATTCATACACATCACTCTCACTATCTCCTGATCAAACAAACACAAAGTCACTTCCTCATTCATACACATCACTCTCACTATCTCCTGATCAAACACACACACAGTCACTTCCTCATTCATACCTGCATTCACTCACACATCGCTCTCACTCTCTCCTGATCAAACACACACACAGTCACTTCATCATTCATACCTGCATTCACTCACACATCGCTCTCACTCTCTCCTGATCTCTCACACACAGTTACTTCCTCATTCATACCTGCATTCACTCACACATCGCTCTCACTCTCTCCTGATCAAACACACACACAGTCACTTCATCATTCATACCTGCATTCACTCACACATCGCTCTCACTCTCTCCTGATCAAACACACACACAGTCACTTCTTCATTCATACGTACATTTATCCACACATTTCTCTCACTGTCTGTCACACCCACATGCCACACACCCACTTACACATTCATTCATACATCGCTCTCATTCTCCCGATCTCACACCCACATGCCACACACCCACTTATGCATTCATTCAGTCATACATCCCTCTCACTCCTCCAATCTCACACATACACACACAGTCACTTCCTCATTCATACCTGCATTCATTCACACATTGCTCTGTCTCCCGATCTCACACACACTGAGACAGCCACTTCCAAATTCATACCTGCATTCACTCATACATCGATCTCACTCTCCAGATCTCACACCCACATACACCCACTTCTTCATTCATTCCTGCATTCACTCACACATTGCTCTCACTCTCCCGATCTCTCTCTCACACACACACACACAAACCACACACTTCTTCATTCATTCCTGCATTCACTCACACATTGCTTTCACTCTCCTGATCGCGCGCGCACACACACACACACACACACACACACACACACACACACACACACACACACACACACACACACACACACACACACACACACACACACACAGCTACTTCTTCATTCATTCCTGCATTCACTCACACATCGCTCTCACTCTCCTGATCTCTCTCTCACACACAGACTCTTTTGCTTTCATTCATGCATTTACTCACACATGCAGACAGACACACACAAACACTCATACAGGCATTCACTTACCTGCAATCAGCAACAATTTGGGAACCTGTGCTCTAAGAGGTTGAGAGGTTTGTAAAAGCACTAAACTATTGTGCTCAAATAGCAATGCATGCTGTTCAGCAAAATGGGAAATAACAGAAAGTAAGCTGGACTGGTTTATTAAAAACGATTTTGGCTTAATAATGAAAAAAATTAATAGTCTTAGAAATTATATGCAATTTTATAATACCATTAATTTTTCTTAAGAACTAAATATATTAACTCTAGAGGGCGGCATGGAAAACTGCTTTCAAGGTTAAAAGCAGACACTTGCTACTACAACTCTACGAAAGAGTTGACTAAACAATACTGCAATATGACACTAATTATGAATCTGGGAGAATATAAATGTAATCAACTGTATCACACATTTGTAAAAGTAAACTGTAAATGTCCTTCCAGGTTATGGTTAGGTGCACCATGCAGAAGGATTGCACAGATTGCAACTAAAGCCATAGGTGCATAGGTAAGTACCAGGTTAGCTATCCTTGTGGGTCATTTTAAGCCTAGCCAGTTTACCTTTCAGTGCTTAAATGAACTTATTCCATTTGATGTTTGATTGGCTTTACCTATCCCATGGTCAATAATAATATATTATGCCTAATGAGAATAACTGGGATCATGGCACAGATAATATAAGGGGACCATGCACGTCCAGTAATAATACAGGGGACAGTCTTGGGATATATTTCCTGTTTCCCATCCATAGATCCAAGTCGCACTTGAATATGGACAGGGATGAGCTTTGTTTTACATAGACGGGGAGTCTATTCCAGAGCAGAGGACTGCTCTGTGAGATATAACTGTTTCTTTAAACCATTCTGTTGATGTCGCAGAAGAGGTTTATACACCTGGACTGATTATTTCTTATGCCATTTGACTTGCTGATGTGCATTAAATCCATCAGTATGAGGTCAGAGGATGCCTTGTATGCCAAGTATAGCCAGCTCCCATATACTGCAATAAAGCTGATTTGGAGGAGAAAAAAAAATAAAAGCAAAATATTGTGGATTAAATGTACAAAACGGTAGAAAGGAAGAGAATGCCTGTTTAGAGGAGATATTTGAAGAAATATAGGAGAATAATATACATAGACTGAGGAAAAATGAACAGCAGTTGCCTGGAGTAAGCATAATAATTCTGATTTTACACAAGAAATAGGAGTTGAAAGTTTTAGGAACAAAGGCACACGAGTGTCTTTTGCTTATACACAATAAAAGGGTGACTAACCCATGACTGGCAAAATTAAATTAAGAATTATGTTGAAAGTTTCTTATAGGTGAAGTGTTTGTAAAAGGAAAATGACGGACTAGTGAAGACAGATCATGGAATGAAACTGACAATATAGATGGAACTTAAGAATGTGTTACAGAGTATAAGCACGTATATTCCATGGGGAATATTGGGTTAAATTACAGTACCTGCAAAGGCTAGAGTGAGGAGCAGCTACAATTTTTACATAACAGTAAAGGAATAGTTATTTGAAGTTGACAAGGAAAGGAAACAAAAATATGACTGAATTGCTATGTTTCTGAAAAAGAAGGGGGATAATACAGATTAACAAAACTGGGCACCAGACATTTACAAAATTTGAGAATGGTTCAGTATTGGATAATAAGTACAGAATTTTGTAAAGAAATTTAAGTTGTTTTGGGGCAGTTAGGAATTACAGGTAAATATATAAGAGAAACATTATGGTGGATAAGACCGGTATTATGTATCTTTGATTACTGACCACTCTCAAACAGAAGCCACTGTAAGGAACTTGAGCATTCAAGAATAAGTAATTAAAATAAAAGCTGCTCTGATACTGTAGTCATGGCTTGTATACCTTAAAATAGATCACTGAATTTGCCTAATCTCAATGTCCCAGGAACAACACAGGATTGGTAAAACGAAGAACAAAAAAATAAAGAAATCAAAACACAAAGACTTGTTTAAAGTCTGGACTTAAAAGTACCACTTTTCAGAATCAGTACATGGGGCTCCATGTGCAGTTCCTGAAACAAAGACACATTTGTATTCAGCCATATGCCAAGCCTCTCTACTGGCGCATACTCTGCTGTCACAAAATATTGGGAAGATGTGCATCATCCAAGAAAGTATCCACTGTCAGAAGCTAGAAGTCGCTGATACAGCTCAGAAAGCTTCACAATCTTGGGTCTCATGACATTTGTGGGAAACGTGTGAATATATTAAGATCGTCTGACACTGTAACATTCGCATTCTTCAGTGTCTGGCCAGTGATTGTTTTAAAGGACACTATTGTGATCATTCTTAATTCTTCTCCAAAGAAGTTTTGTTCCCATGTGAGCAAATGTTACAGATGTTCAACGCTTACTTACTTACTAAAAAGTCTTTGTCACCTTTATATAGCTCTGTCACCCCATCAGATTACTGGTATATCACAGACAAACATATTACACTCCTATTTTATGATCCGTTCAAACTTATAAGTATGTTTTTAGCCTGAGCTTCCTGGTTCTTAAAAAAATGCACCCCAAGCCATCTGGTACTTAAAAAAATCATACACCTCATTTTTGTTTTGATTAAGTACTTTGTTAAAATAACCTGCCATTGGTTAGAAGGTGTGCCTGGGAGCAGGTGATTTTAATAGAAGGCACAGTATATAATTTGATCTACGTTTGTTTGTTTGTGTCTTTCGGCTTTTCTCGGTTAGAGGTCGCCACAGCGGAACTCCGGTCCGCTAATGATTGGCAGTTGGTTTTTACATAGCGGCTTGCCAGGCCTGACGCACAGCCTTCAACTAAGGTATGCCCATTCACGCATGTCTCCACGTAGAAGACGCTCTAGCTGAGAATCGAACCGGACAGCGTCTTACTGTGAGGCGACAACGCTACCGCAGCACCACCACCACGGTGATAACTTGATCTATGTTAACAGTGGAAAAAGAAGTTATGTACTCACCATAACGTTCCATCTGTGTTGTCCATTTTCATTCTTTCTCAACAATTTGGTTTGCATCCAACCCTTCGTTCTGACTTGGCCATTTTTAACAGCTTGTGGCCACTAGAACTCTCGAGCTCCTCCCTTACCCATAATGCTCTATCCCCTAACATACCTCAGATCTTGTTTGCTGACTTAAAGTTTTAAAAGGAATATTAGTATCCATGTAAGAGAGACCAATATCTGGAGCTCAATAGCAGGAACATTGGTTCCCTTATTACTTCTCACTCTTCCAGAAGGTATTGGTGCAAAGATAGGGGGTTGGCAGGAGGGGAGTTGAGGAAGAATGAAAATGGAAAGCACAGATGGAACATTATAGTGAGTACATAACTTCTTTATCTGATGTCAATCTTCATTCATTGCTCAACAATTGGGACAGAGTCCCCAGCTACCTGAAATCCAGGGAGGACACTAAGGAAAGATATTCCTGAGCACTGTTGAGACAAATGCTACTCCTCCCCACGAGACCAGATCCAGTTTGCAATGAGTAATAAAAGTATGAGCATTATCCCAAGTTGCAGCCATACAGATATTGTCCATGGAAGCTCTGGATAAAAATAATGATGATGTTGCCATGGGCATGGTTGAATGGGCTCTCAAAGGTTTTGGTAAGGATAGCTCCAATTTGTTAAAACAAAGGATATACAATCAGTCAACCATCTGGCCAAAGTTACTTTTGTAATTGACTAGACTAATTTAGCTTCTAAAAAGGAAACAAATTGGTCTGTTTTTCTGAAATTCTTTGTTCTATGTATATAAAGACAGTAATTGCCTGTGAATGTCAAGCAAATGTAACATGTATTCACATTTCTTTGTGAAATTTGGAAAGAAAACTGGAAGATTAATGGACTGATTGATGCTGGATTCTGACACCACCTGAGGAAGAAAGAAAGGATTGGTTCACAGTACTACCCTGTCTTTATGAAATATTAATAAAGATGTTTAGAAGAGAAAGTGTGAAGTTCTGAAAGTCTTCGAGCACAGATAATGGCTACCAAAAATACAGTTTTCCATGTTAAAACTTTAACTCACATTTTGCTGCTGGTTAGAAGGGAGTCCCATGGTGGAGTTGGATCTTTATAAGGCAGTCTCAAAAGAAAGGTACCCCTTTAAATGGCCTGTCAAAGTTTTGATATAGCTAAGGTGGAATTTTCAGCTTCTATATGAAAATTAGAAATGGCAGTTAGCCGAAATTTAACAGTAGAAGGGCTAAACCCTGAATTAAAGATTCTTGCTAGAAACTCAAGAACTTTATATACTAGAGCTGAAAAAGGGTCAATACCTTTCTGCTGCACCCAAAGATAAATCTTTTCCATTTACTTCTGTAAATTTTCCTAGTGGAAGCTTTATGGGAAGACAAAAATATGATGGACAGGGAAAAAGAGCCTGGATTGTCTAGCTATCAATGGAAATGGAGAAACCATGTGGCCAGTTTTAGGTTTGAGATGCCCTGGTGAATCATGTCTGTCTGGTGAGACAGGAGGTCCGGAATTGGATTCAGAATCCATGGAGAGTAAACTAGTTGAAGCCAAAGAAATGGGAACCAAATCTGGTGAGACCAATAATGGGCAATGCAAATGACTTTGCTCTTCAATCCGGAAGCTTTCTGCAGAAATGTGGGGATTAAGAGGGTTGGGGGATACGCATAGAAGGGACCACGGAGCCAGTCATGAAGGAGAGTATCTCTGGGTTATTCCCTCGGTGGCAGCATTAGGGCAAAGAACCTGTTGCACTTGTTGTTGAGGGGAGATGCAAAAAGGTCGCAGCATAGATGGCTCCATTGGAGAAATATCTTTTCTGTAATTTTCGCATTGAGAGACCATTCATGAGGTACCAAACTAGACCTGCTCAACTTGTCTGCTATTATATTAGATTTTCCTGGAATGTGCACTATCAGAAATTGATTGGAAGAGATCGCCCACTGCCACATTCTCAGAAATTCTCAACACAATGGATAAGATCTGGTCCCTCCTTGTTCGCTAATTTACCAAACCACAGACATATTGTCTTCCTGCAATTGTCCTGAAAGGGAGACAATCTTGGAAAGCCTGCAATACTAAGACCACTGCTCTCATTTCCAGGACATTGATATGCATGTTGGCCTCTTGGGGGGGGGGGCATGTGCCTTGGACTCTCTTTCCCAAAACGTGCCCCCCCACCCAATATGGGAAGTGTCCGTGGTCACTATGGCCTTGGGTTGTGGAAGAATGAAGGGACGGCCTTGTACAATCTGATATGAGCAGATCCACCACCAGAGGTATCTTTGCATGCCTGAGTAATTTTGATCTGGGTGGACATACGCTGGTGTAGAATGGATCAATGAGTTGCTAATGTCCACTGAAGAATTCTCATATGGTATCTTGCTAAGGGAACTAGAACTATTGCCACAGACATTGAACCCATAGCTTACAGAATCAAGCGGGCTGAAAGATAAGAATTTTTAATTATCTTTTTGACTTAAAATTGGATAGTCTGTTCCCTTGGAAAAGGAAAGGAGGCTGTCACTGATATTGCATTGAACAAGGCTCCTATGAACTCTAACATTTGAGAAAGTTCTAACTGGGACTTGTTGAGGATGATGGCGATTCCCAGAAGACAGCAAGTCTGGAGTACATAATCACGACCTTTTATTTGTAGATGCCTTGTTGGAGCGGTTATGAGTCAGTCGTCCAAGTATGGAAACACCCAGAAAACCTGCAGTCTCAAGTGAGCTGCTACTACTGCCATGTATTTGATGAACACCCTGGAGGCTGTGGTGAGGCCAAAGGGCAGTGCTCTGAATTCATAATGACTGGTTCCCAACCAGAAGCTAGATATCTCCTGGCTCATCTGTTCATTTTTATGTGATAGTATGCATCCTGAAGAACTAATGAGCATATCCAGTCGTCGTTGTGCAGAAAAGGCAGAATGGACTGAACTGTGACCAGCTGGAACTTGATGTACTGGACTCCCTTGTTCAGAACATTGAGATCCAAAACTGGTCTCCAGTCTCCTGTTTCCTTTGGCACTAAAAAGAATCTTGAGTAAGTTCTGGATTCTATCTGGTCTGGGGGGACCCTCTTGGATGACTCTCTTCTCTAGCAGATTTTCTACTTTTAGAGCTGCTGTTTTCCTCTGACTGGGAAGAACATCAGGTATTTTGTTTAATGATGGTGGGGGTGGTAGGGAAAAGGGAGTTATACAGCCTCCAGAAATAATCCTCTGTACTCACGTATCTTTTGTAACATCTAGCCCGGTTCTCTGGTGCAGGGGAAAAATGACCCCCTACTCCAGAGGTGGACAACTGGGCCTCCTTTCAGGAATGCTTATAGGGTCTGTCAGAAAATGAATCTCTAGACCCCTGGATCTGCAGGCCTCCTCTGACGTGTAGCCAGCACCTCCCATTTGAGTCCCCCCCCCCACCCCTGGAGGAACTGTTGCCACATGGATTTTTGGAAAGGACTCTGGGGCTTTCTGAACCACATTTTCTGACCCCCTCATTAAATCCTAGAAAAGGTTCTTTGAGGGGTCGAAAAATGTACACCCACTGCAGAGAGGATCTTTCCATCTTGCTTGCACCTGGAGAGTGTGTCCCTTACCTTTGGGCTAAACAAAGAGCTTCTGTCAAAGGCTGCACTGATGAAAGAGGACTTGAAGGGCTCTGCAAGATCACATAGGCATATCCAGGCATGTCTCCTAATAGAAATGTCTGAGCCTGCCATCCTTGAGGTACCTTCAGCTGCATGTAAAATGAGCCTCATGGATGAATTAGAGATCAACTGTATGGTAGCCAACTGTGAGACAACACAGGTCTAAGCCTCAGATGTACAGGTTCCAGCAAACAATTTGGAGAGTTCTTTAATAAAATCCCTCTGCAACCTAGTGGTATGTGCAAAATAATTCAGCAACCTGAGTGCAAAGGTCATTGAAGCACATGCACACGTCCCAAATCTGTCCAACATCCTTGACTCCCTGTTAGGGGGATGGACAGAAGAACTCTGTTCTGCAAGTTCTTTCTTTGTGGCCGCCGTTACAACCATGGCATCTACACTTACTCTCTTGCTGCAAAACTCTCTTCCTTTTGGTGGTGCCAAAATCCTGTCTGGTTTTTTGTGGATTGGCTCAACAGTGTCTGGTTCCTTCCACGCCCACTTAGAGATCAAATCGATGAGCTCATGGGTGGGCAGAGTCACTCAGGAGATAGAAGGGACAACCTCAGAGGCTACCAGGAATACCAATTCCTCTTGGGAAGGGCCATCAGTAGACCAACCACTCCTTTGCTTGAAAATTTCCAGGATGTCTCCAAAAGAGATGTCATCAGATGGTGATCCTGTGGACCCAATCCCCTTATCAAAATTAGTATATTTATTGAGCAACTATTGAGGAGAGTCTAAGTGCCACCTCTTGCATTTTCTCTTCCTAGAGACTTCTTCAGAGGGATGTTCTGGAGATGTATCAGAAGAAATGAGAATACCCTGCTGCAGTCTGCCCGAGGCAGAGGTTGGAGTCAAGCTGTCCAATGCTGAAGCTCCGAGAGGAAGAGAAGGCTCTGACAACTTTGGAGTTGATTCTAACTTCTCAGCTCCAACAGGGATACATCAGCTCCGGGAGTTGTCTGCCTCCACCATGCCCGGAGCTGGTGCACTCAAAAAATGCATTGGCACCAAAGATACAATGATTTTATGATCCAACACAGACAGCCCCAGAAAACTTGGATCCAAAGCCTCTGAAACCACAGGTCAGATTGGAGAAGGACCCGAGATAGATGGTGTAGTACTGGTAAGAGCTTCCTGACCCAAAGGGGTAGGAGCCAGAAGAATCCCATCTGAATCTGTGTCAAGAGAAATGTCCCCATCATTCTAGCCATGTCAGCTTTGGTCAGACTTCTGGAAGAAAGAGAGGAAGAGGCCATAGAGGTTGACCCAGAATGCCGGCATCTCTCCAAAAAAGGTGAGGGAATACTAGACGGGACTGCATCCAGGGATAATGCATACCTCACTCCTGGTAAGGACTTTGGATCCAACAGCACTGGATCTGAGTAAGTAGAGTGACATCTGATGCCAGCTGATCAGAAGATCTGGGTTTCAGATCTGACTTCTTTGATTTCTTATGAGCTGACTCCAACATCGAATCCCAGGAAGGAGTAGAAGACCCAGATGGATCTGATGGCCTCTTTCTGTATTCTGTTTTTTCAGATCTTGAGGGTTGAGCCCCAGATAGTACCTCTGAAAAGGTGGAAGGAAGAAGACCCTTCAGAATAATTTTATATTTATGATCAACGATCACCCTAGGATTGAAAGTCTTGCATATTTCACATTCCACTTTGAGGTGATCAGGCCCCAAACAATAAACACACCAATCGTGTGTGTCAGATAAGGGTGGTTGTGCCCACATTTTTTTTAATTTTTTTAAAGCCAAAGGGCTTTTCTTCCATCTTGGCACTTTATCAGAAAGACAAGAAGAGGAAAATAAATTTCTTTTTTTTTTTTTTTTTTAACAGGAATAAGAAGAGATTGAATGTAATACCAACAATGGTATTAAAAAGGGAAGGGGAAAGAAAAAAATACCAACAATGGTAAACGAGAAATACACTAAATAGTGTAGGTGAGGAGGATATAAGATATAATAGTAAATTTGAAGGAAAAAGAGTTAATTAGGCAATTAAAGATTTCACTTATCTGAAAATTTCTATTAACGCTCAAGAGCTCACAGCGAACACATCCATATCTGAAAGCAACAAACGAGATCTGAGGTATATTAGGGGATACAGCACTATGAGTAAGGGAGGAGCTTGTGAGTTCTAGTGGCCACGAGCTGTAAAAGAAATGGCAGATCTGGGGCTCGGATCCAAACTCCATTGTTGAGGAATGAATGAAAATTGACATCAGATCTAATGTTAGCACAAAAAAGGATGATGTAGTTAATACAGATTCAGAAAAAGCCTTTGAAAGAACAGAACACGAGGAACTAATTAATACACTTGAAAACAAGGGTGTCATAGAAACTGATTTTGTTGCTAGAAGAGATTTGCCAACATTTTTATACAAAGTCTATCATCAATGGTGTGACGTCTACTCTCTTGGCCAGTAATCAAGGACCCTTAATCCTCACCACTGACACTGGAGAGGGACATTCACTTGGAACAGAAACAGATACACACAGTATTTCCAGATGCAGCTCTTTGCATCAAGCACAATTTCCCTTAACAGCACACAGGGAACATGCTCAGTCAGGGTCTGGGTTTCTCTCTCTCGCTCTCTCCAGGTCACCAACAAAACTCCCCACTGGCACAGCTGTAGAGTTGAGTCCTCAGCCAAATGTCCAAGCCAAGTCCTCCACCACTCTCTTTATGAAACCAGTGCTCTGTGTCCCTGCTCCAAGCAGCTGATACACACACACTCTCTGAGATTTGATTTTCACACACACACACACACACACACACACACACACACACACACACCTGAGAAAGTTTGGCACAGATTTACTAGCTATGCTCCCTTCTGTCCAGACTGGAAGGTAGTTACATTGCCAACAGACACTCCAAAGCCAGCAACTCCAAGGCTCTTACAAGGGTACACGATTATACTGACTGAAATTAATACTAATACAAATGATCAAGTTTGCCCAGTGCAGTAAGGCTTTCAAGAGTGGCCACAGAGTTACCAAATAGATATAAGTACTCTCAAAGTTTAAAATATTCTCTAAAGGACCAACCACAATGAAAACTTTAAATATATTTAATAATAAGAAGAACATGAAAATACGGAATATCTATTTACAATAAACACCAGCGTTTCAATCACAGGAAATATTAAAATAACACAGACAAATAGATTCACACAGATACAGAAAAACAATACTTAACTAATCTCACTATACTTTTCTGACTGATCTAAAGAATTACTATTCCCTGGTTACTTACTAGAGCAAGGCAAGATGATTTAGGTGAGGGGTCCGTTTTGTCAGGTTCCAAAAACAGACTGCTCTGAGACTTCAGTCCTATCTAGTATTAAAACATCATTTTTGTCCTGGACTACAGAATGACATCACATACATTAGGTCATCTGACTTTGGTTCCCATTAGAAGCTGCCCAGGATTTAGCACATGTATGTCAATAATACACACACATAGGGCTTTGCTAAGATCTGTTGCAACTCCAGGAAGTCATAAAATCATTTCAACACTTCCACCCTTTCAGGGTAGCAGTTAGTTCCCTGCTAGAGACAACACAGCTAGATTCCTAGTCCTTGTTTTTCCATTTTGTCTCTGGATGCAATCAGAACTGTAAGATGCAATCTTAAGGCCTAAATTAAGTAATTTAATTTCAAACTATTTTTCAAAGTTAGCTGGAGTTGAGCTTAACCTCTTATCTTCCAGTATCCTCTGTTACAATATTAATTTCAACAGTTATAATACAGTCTGACATACAGGTGTATTTCTTTGCTGTCCAGCAGGATATACTGTTGGAACATTTTAACACAAGCAGCTTTACAAATACATTTTTCAACACAAGCATCTGTATCAGTCTGATATACAAATGACATACAATTCTTTACAAAACTCTAGCTAGCTATGCTCACACATATTTCATATCCACTGCCCTACTTCTCCTGGCATAGTTGGCGATACCTCACAACATCACATCTCTCCCCCCTTTGAAAACTCAAGCTAGTTTCTCAAATGACCCTGGAGAAACATGGCTTGAGAGACATGAGCTTGTCTGAGAACACATTAACCCATACCCTGTCTTGAGACTCCACATGCATTGGCATTGCTAACCCCACTATGGTGCTGCACTGTCATACCATATGCCTGCAGCACTAGGCTTCATCTTAATAACTTGGCATTTTGCTGGCTGGCTCAATGTAGCCATGTTAAGGGATAGTGGTCTGTAACTACACTGAATTTCTTTCCATACAGATAGGATTGAAGTTTCTGCAGTGCCTATACCATGGCTAGACATTCTTTTTCTACAGCTGCATAACATTCCTTCCTGGGTTGGAGTCTACGGCTGGGATATACAACTGGCTGCTCTTTTTCCTCTGAGAAAACCTGGCTGAGTACAGCCCCACTCATGGTTTGAAGCATCCACCTACACAACAAATGCTTTGTTATAATCTGGACTGGCAATACCTCACATCTTCACAAATGGGTTTACAGGAAGTTTATGTAAACTAAATGGGGGAGTAAAGCAAAGGTACTTGATGAACACATTTTTGTACAGATATATGAATGTCAGAAAACTGTAAGAGCTAAATGCAATGCTGAAGTACTTTAGGTATTAACTTATGCGGGTCACTTGATTTTATTAGCTAGGAATAAAAAAAGTATATAGGTAAAGTACTTAAGGTTTAAAATGCTGTCATTTCTGGAGTAGTTAATGAAAAGTAAAGGAAGAAAAGTGAACAACAGGAAGATGTAAGTTTTAGAGTACAGATTTGGAAGAGAAGTAGTCTTTGTCAAGCAGTGTAGAGAGGGTGAGAATCACTGAGCATACAGGAAGGGTTACTTGGTTAAAATGGTATTACTGAGGAATGGAAATTAGATAGCAGATATATATATATATATATATATATATATATATATAAAATACAGGGATGGGTATGGATAAAGTATTAAAACTTTTGAGTGGAAAAAATAAGAGAGGAAAAGAGGTGAAGGTTAGCAATAAACTTAGAGTTAAGCAGAAATATAAAGACATGGAAATTACAGTGGGTTTATGAAGTGGTATCTAGGGGACTTGGTATGAATTATTCAGGAATTTCATTTGGAGGAAGGATGGTTAGTGTTTGTGGAAGAACAAAACTGTTATGTAAAGTGAAGATGCCTGCAAACTGATCAGCAGCTTAACCTCAGCTCTCCCAGTGTTAAAAAATCTCAGAGATAAAGGCTAGCAATTCTGCCACTTTTAGTAAAATCCAGTTACTGGCTCATAAGTACACTGCCTGAATGCCAGCAAGGAAAAAACTTAGAGAATTGAAAGAAAATCAGATGGAAAAAAGTGAAGATAAAACACTTACTAGGAAGAATCCTGCAGCTTTCAGCAAAAAGCAGTTCAAGTGCCATCTTTGGTACAAGAGATGGTTTCCAGTAATTTAGATGAAAAAATAAATCAAATGTACAATGAACTGATTAAAATAAATAAAATAATGAATGAGTATATGAACTCATAAAACAAAAGGCTGGAAAAATGGAAGAAGCTTTAAACAGCTATCCTGACATACTGATAAAACTGTAAAAGTAAGAGGCTGAAATGAAGAAAAAAGACTGTTGAAGAACAGCTGTGTCAAAAAATGCTAGAGTTAGAGGATAGAGCACACAGAGAAAACCTGAGATTTTCTGCTGTAGCATAGATACTGGAAGGAACAGAATGTATTAATTTTATGAAAGCACAGATAAGCAACTGGACTGGTACTGAGCAGCAGGATTTGTTACTTGAAAGGGCACATTGTGTGTATGCTTCAAACCTGGCCATAAGAAAGCAACCAAGACCTGTAGTAGTAAAGATGCAAGCATACCAGAAGAAAGAATTGATTTTGACAAAACTGTGGAAGAAGGACAAAGTAATAAAAATTGGGGAAAGTAGAGTGTCTGTGGAAAATGATTATTCACTGTATGCAAGGCAGAAGAAACACAAATTTATCCCAACAGTCAGCGAATGTTAAGAGGCAGGTGTAAGATTCAAGCTGATGTATCCAGCTATCTTCAGCATATGTTTTTCCAGAGAATCAAATACATTTTTTGATGCAGAATAGGCTTAGGGGAGACACAAACATTTGTCCAACAAAAACTGAGCCATCAAACAGCAGGGAACTCTGCTTCTCATTTGTCCGATAATAAAGCTCATTTAGACACTTTGCCAGTGAAACCTTTTTCAATGTTCCAAAGGAAAATTCTTGGGAGACAGAAGAAAGCAGAAGAACTGACTCGAAGAAATGTGAGTACCTTAGACTTGAACCAAAATCTGGGTTAGGAAATGGAGATGAACAAGATGAGCAGCAACACTGAAATTACTGAATAAATATGAGTATATAAATCACTGCTCACATTTGTGAAGTATGATTTTACAAGAAAAAGTGGCTGAGAAAGACTGGAATTTTGTTGACTTTGTTAAACTTGTTGGGGGACTGAAAGGTGTATACCCCACTTTATGTCATTAATGTTTGAAAGGACACTAAATGAGATAAAAGTAACTAAGTAAAACAATTAAAACATTTCATGGTATAAATTGCATGTTATGTAAAATTGAAGCATTTTCAGTGGTATGTAAAAGATACTGTAAACAAGTACTACTTTTATTTTTTTAGTTTTAAGAAATGTAGGCATTACAATGTGAAGAGAGAAAAAAGCTGGACAAAAGCATGCTTAAGTTAATCAGCTATAAGCTTGGGCCATTGTGGTTGGGAATGGGTTGTAAAAGTGCATTGATTTTAATATATGCAGAGTTGAGATGTTTTTTCTTACTTTTGCATAGCTGAATGTCTGGATTAATGCCCTTGGCTTAATCTCATAAGTTTCTTGCATAAGCGTGGAGGTTAAAAAAAAAAAAAGAAAACATAGTGAATGTAATGAAAAGTTTTCCTTTAGCAAATACATTTTCAGTGTGAGTTAAGATGTCTGCAGCTGAGGTCATCTGTGTATTCTGCTGTTATGCTTTCATGGAGACAAGCTGACTACATGTCCAAGCAATAAAAATCAGGGGTTCTAGACAGTGTTTGCTGATAGAAACATAAAATAAAAGGTACAAGAGCAAGCAGCTTAGTAAAAAATAAAGTTTGAAACTACTGAAAATAAATACGAGATAGCAGCTTCCTGCATACTTCAATGCATTTAATAGAACACTGTGTAATCTAGTTTTATTTAAAGGTAGCCAGTGCACCTTTTTTTTAAGGCTAAAGGTTAATGTTTCCTGAAAGCATGCAAACTGTTTTACACATCTGGGGGGGTAAAGATGAAACAAGAACAGACTGCAATTATTGTAAATTGGAGCACAAGCTGTAACAGTGAACTTAGCATGGCTATCCTTAATTTTAGGTTAGATAATCCCTGTGGGTACAGCTGTCAATTTGGGACAATTGTTCCTATCAGGATGGATACACTTCATTATCTGAAGATGTACATAGTTTTATGTGCTTATTTGAAATTAATAGGTTTTGGAGTTGTTCTAGGGGTGTGTTTGTTTGTTTTTGAGGGTTTTCATTAAAACAAAACATCTTGTAAAATGTTTAAATGGAGATAAGAAATAACTGTGTAAAGGAAACAGTGCACATGTGTAACACAAAAGCTGAAAATAGACATTTAAAAAAGTTGTCAAATATAACAGGTGGGAATAATAACTTATTATTATAATGGCTATACTATCCATATTATTTGGAACATGAATGGCCTCAGAGATATAGACAAAAAGGCAAACATATTGAATTATATTAAGAAATGCACAGTGCAAATATCCATGCTACAAGAGACACATTTGGAAAGAAAGTCAACATGTGAATTTAATAAAGGAAGAATATTAAGCAGAATATCAGGAACAAAAGAAAATAGAAGTATTTATATTAACTGCTAGAGGAGCTCCAATAGTAACAAGAGGAAAAAGATAATAATGGTAGATTTGTGGTAGTAGGGGACTACTGGCAATGGAGGAGGATTACACTGGCATGTACTTATATTCCACCTAAAATAAATATTATGGATCTTAAGAAAAATTGGGGAGAAATAATCACCTTTTAACATGGAATATTACTTATAGGTAGGAAATGGAACTTGATTTGCAACAGCGAGGATGTATCTGTGGGACGCAGAATAGAAAATATAACAAAAGAGGGTAGATTTCTGAAGAAATTTATGAAAATATTTGGTATGGAAGATGTGAATTCAGTAGTATGAACTCAAAGAGAATTGACATATTATTCCCCAGGGTACAATAACTGGACTAGACAGAAATTATATCAACATGAACATGTGCATTTAACTGAAAACTTCAACACACATCCAATAATTATTTCAGATCATGCATCAACAACAACCAGATAAAATGTAGGACAATGAAGTAAAAATAATACACTGTTGTTTCCCCATCTACCTATAAAAAGAGAAGAATTTAAGAAATAGGTAGTGGAAATTATTCAAGATTTGTTAGGGAAGGCAGAAAGTTCTTTGGAAGTTGTAGGTAGTGAGTGTAATAAAATGAAATTGGAGTTTAAAAATAAGGTAGAAACAAAAGAAAAAGAAATATGTTTAAGAAGTAATAATTGTTCAGAGGGACTGACAATGGTTAAAATATTGTAGAATATAGGGAATCTCACAGAAGAGTGAGAATTGCTACTGTAGAGAAAATAAGGGAGTATTTGGATAATATGTGCAAATTTTGAAAGATTGCTTTTAAGGAATTGTTTTTTTTAATAACAACTCCAGAGCACAAAAATTTTTAGCATGACGATGTAGGTAACAAAAAGTACAAAAAGTTGTTGCCAAGCTCATGAGCCTATAACAAGATAAATAACCAGAGATCCTGTATTTGTATTAGAGATATTTTGGAAATTGTACAAAACTTTTTATAAAGCAAAGAAATGCAGAAATCAAGAAAGATCACAAATGTAAATATTTATGGAATACTTAAATATGGCAAGGTTAGAGGTAGATGAGGCTCAACAATTAACAGTTAAGATAGGAGGAGATGAGATAAAAATGGTGACGTATATTCAATTTGCAAGAAAGTCTCTAGGAATAGATGACATTCCTTTGGAAGCTAGGAGGGAAGAAAGTGATAAAGATCTGAAAGGTTTTTGTCTAATGGTATTTAGAGGAGACATCCTGGAAGAAAGCTGTGGTGGCTGTAACATTTAAAGTTGATAAAAATCCATCAGACTCAGCTTCATATAGGCCCATTTAAATTGTAAACCATGATTATAAATTGCTTATGTCTACAATAGCTAAAAGAATTGCAAAAATATTGCCAAAACTGATAGACATGGATCAAAGCAGTTTTGTAGAGAGGAGGTAAACATCTGATAACATTGAAGGAGCAATGATGATCCAGAGAAAGCAGAATATAAGGACATACCGCTGTTGTTGGTGGGTCTTGACGCAAAGAAAGAACTTGACAGACTAAGCTGGGATTTTTATGAGTAGGAAGTTGGAAGTATTTGCATTCCCTGATACAACAATAAAAGTTAACAAGAAACAAGCGGGATCAGAGGCAAACATGAAAGTGGAAGTGATCTTCTCTAATAAGTTGTGCCTGAACAGAGGAACCAGGCAGGGATGTCCTCTTTCACCCTTGTCATCTGCATTATATTTAGAGCCATTAGCAAAGAAAGTAAGGGACTCGGAAATTCAAGGATATAATTGGTAAGGTAATCAAGAAAAGTTGGATTTACTTGCATGCAATATTATTTTGCACCTGATAAAACCAGAAAAGGACATCTCAGTGTTGTGGAACATTCTGAGGCAGTTTAAATTCTTTTAAGGATATAACATTAATAAAAATAAGACAAAGACTACAGCTATGTACCCACACATGACTTGGTTAGGCAATACCCATATTTATGGGGACATGGTAAAATAAAGTATTTAGGTGTATATATTAAAAAGACTTCTGTTACGGAAGCCAATGATATGTGGGAAGAAATTAAACAAAAGATAATATAAAAACTGAGAAACTTGTTGTTGGATATGGATAGTAGGATACAAGCAATGAAAATATTTAGTCCCTTTAGTTTTAAATAAAGGTCAGACATGTTCCAGAGGAGAAATTGCAGACAGTAATTAATAAAGAGTTGAAGGATTTCATACTGGAAGGGAAGAGGGAAATGGTCAAGTGGGATAAGTGGATCCTTCCAATAGAACAAGGTGGTTTAGCATTACCTGATTTGAAGGGATATTTTAGAGCTACACAGTTAAGTCTCAAACACATAACAGAAGCAGAAAGCTCTAACTCAAAGTGGAAAGGGATGATGATGAAGCAGGGGAGAAATTCAAGAGATAAGGACAGAGTGGAATTTTTGATGCAGATCCTTAAGGAAAATAACATCTATGCAGAATATTATATTCATAAAGTAACAGAAAGTATTCTATTAACTAAACAAACACAAGAATGGAGAAAGGATATCTGCCAATAGGGATGACTGCAATTAGAGGTACGGAGAATAGGCAAGAGGGGACTAGAATTTACTGGAGAAACCTTGCAAAGGTACCAAGGTACTGGGAGCAAATAACTACAGAGAGAAAGGTAGTAAAATGTGTAGAAGTCAAGAAGACATTTTGACTGCAGGCTAGAGACTGCTTACCCTATCAGGGATTGATATCAGAGTATAGGCAAGAAGAAAGGTTTAAGGGAATCCTAAGTGAAAGACCTGCTCTGGTAGACTTTTCATTTGAATCTAGAAAAGAAGCTGTTGCTAAAAAAGGGATAATTGGTACAGCATATAAAATATCACATGGTAAATATAGGAATCAATCAGAGGAGGTTAGAAAAGATTGGGAAGAGAGACTGGATAAGCAATTCACAAGGAAACAAAGGGAGGATATATGTATGGCTCCCAAATATACAACTTAGTCTAGAAGATTTAGGATTTCTGCTTGGAAGTGTTTGCACAGGCATATTTTATACCCTTAGCAGACTCTGAAGATTTTTTTTTCTCAGGTAGATGGCAAATATTGGATGCATGAAGTGGAAGAAACAGGTAACTGAGAACGTATGTTTTGGGAGTATAATGCATTGGCAGACTTTAAATATTCCCTACAGAGTACTCTGGCAGAAATATTGGGTGAGCAAATAGCTATATCTAAGGAAATGACTTTTTCTGATCTGGAACAGAGAATCTGAATTGCCTAAAGTTCAATTCTGATGGCTGCCAAAAAAAGCAATTACTAGCTCATTACATCCAAGTGACGCCTCCAGGTGCATCTGCAGTTAACTCTTACTGACACCTCTAGGCATCAAATATTGCTTGCTCATATTTGCATCAATAATTCCAAAACCATGCTATGTACAAGATTTTAAAAGATTTCATTTTAAAGCTAACACAATGAAAAACTCAACTGCATTCATATACAAACACTGTCTAGTGCAGGTAAAGAGATATTAATAAGAAGTTATGTACTCACCATAACATTCCATGTTTGTTGTCCATAATCTTGCCTTTATTCTTGCTGGTTGGATTCAGAACCGAGCATCGGTTCCAACTCGGCCTATTACTATAGCTCGAGAGCTTCCACTGGCTCCAGGCTATACCCTATTCCATCATGCTTAGGGAAGATAACCCAGATCTTGTTGCAAAATAGTAACACATTTGAAATCATATACAAAATCCCAATGGTAATAGTTATTAGCCTATGTCTCAAGAGGCAAGAAGGAAAGCAGAGAACACAATTCACAGCCAATAACAATTTCCTCTTAATCCTCCAGGAGCGAAGGTTGGGGGAAGGGCGCAAGAATGAAGGTGAGATTAACTAAACAGTAGACACAACTAGTGTGCCCATCGGTTAAAGACATTTTCTGAGAAAAGGGGATCACACTTTTTGAAGCCTGACTGCTTCACTTCTTTTCCTTCCTTGGACATAGTGATAAACAACAACAACAAACACTGCCCAGGAAATTAGATTAATGATAATAATAATAAGGCTATCAAAAGGGCGGCCACGGTGGTGCAGTGGTTAGCATTGCCGCCTCACAGCAAGAGGTTCTCCGGTTCGATCCTCAGCTGGGGTGCCTTCTGTGCGGAGTCTGCATGTCCTCCCTGTGGTCGCGGGTTTCCTCCGGTTTCCTCCCACATCCCAAAGACATGCTGCAGGTGGATTGGATACTCTAAATTGGCCCTAGGTGTGCTTCTGTGGAAGGTTGCTGGCAACTCAATCAGACAAGGTTATCAAGAAGAAGAATAACAAGGCTATCAAAACTATTAAACACGCCACACTATAAAAGGTAAATATAAATCTGCTACTCTTTTTTTTTTTTTTTTTTTACAGTCATGCAGGGAAGAGAAAAGGGGCTAGAGGAGAGGTCTCTAACTAAAACGACGATCTCCTCTAGCCAGAGGAGACGTCTCTAACTTAAATGACGAAACCCCTTAGGAAGGGAAAGGAAGCAGAAAAACGAGAGCCCTCTAATTTAAACGGGCTAAAGAAGGAACGAAAGAAAAGATGAACCCTCTAACTTAAATGGGTTCATTAGGGATAAAATAAAGTTTTAGAGAACGGAATAGGGAGTTGTGGGCCTGATGAACGCGACGGCCAGCCACAACAAAACTTAGGAATTCACCACAAGATGAGATCTAAATACACTGCAATTAACAAAAAACAACAATATTTATACAAAAAATTTAGAAATAAAAGAATAATATTCAAAAAGTATTTCACTTATCCTGAGCCTGGTGAGAAGTACCTGATCTAGTTTAGCGGCAAATGAGATCTGGGTTATCTTCTCTGAGCATGATGGGATAGGGTATAGCCTCGAGCCAGTGGAAGCTCTCGAGCTTTAGTAATAGGCCGAGTCGGAGCCGATACTCGGTTCCAAACCCAACCAGTAAGAATGAAGGCGAGATAGGACAACATAACATCTGTTGTTTTATGACATTAATTTATATAGATATAATTTTAAATTTTTTTCTAAATATCTCAACAACCAACTAACACAGGCAGAACTCCTTAGCTTCATATGAAAGTTCTCAGTTAGATGAATAAAATCCTGCTGACAGTATGTGTGTAATTTAAGTGGTTGCTGAGATATTGTAATTTATTTACAAAATATTACAAATGTAATAGTTACTGTGTTTACTGTGACTTATAAAATTGAGTTTAAGACCTAGAACCTAAAGAATGCTACCACTATAAAAATAATTTGTGCTGAAGGGTTTGCTATTCGTACTTCTTTCATAACCTCTATGGTTCCAGAGATATGAACATTTGTTTGAAATGTGAGAACATAATTTGATTCTGTCAAAAGCTTAAGCTCCACCCTTTAGAAGTTACAGTGCAAACTTCCTGAGTTCCATTAGAGTGAATGAGCTAGAAAATGCAAATCAAAGTCTAAACCATTTGTATTTAAAATACTAATATTGTAGCAGGGATACAATAAACGGAAGAGGGGTCTTTAGAAAAGGGAAGGAACAAATTACACTGAAAAAAAATAGAAATTGTGGGAACAGTACATGCAGAATAATGTTTTAGAGGAGGAGGGAGGATTAAGATAAGCCAGGAATTGATCGATTTATGTAATGTTGAATTGATCATTATACAAAGAATTGATCATTATACAAAGTAATATATATATATATATATATATATATATATATATATATATATATATATATATATATATACATATACATATAATGTGTAATTGTTTGTAACTGGGAACATGTTAATATGGTTTGTTATCAATTTATGTTTGCCTATGTCTTAAGTGATACTTCAATAAACGTGTTAAAAAAAAACTATCTTGTAAAGTAAGGAATGGGTAAGTTAAATACAAAGTCCAAAATCCAAGATTTTATGTTGAGATTACTGTATGGGAGAATGCCTATAAAGAGTCAGACAAAATATATGAGTTAGTTGGAAAGTTTTTTTGAGTTTTCATAGAGTTAAAGTCTGGAAAAAATTAAAGCAGGCATTAATATTGTAAAAGAATACAAGGAATTTAGGAAGAAATAAAAATAAGTGTGGTCTAGGAGGATTAAAAGAAGTAAAGACAAAATGGAAATGTGGAATTTATGGGTATTTGGAGAATTTGGTCAGATCTGTGTAACTATTACAAGCTGTGGTGAAGAAGTGGTATTACTTAAAACATTGCAATTAATATGGTGTGGTGTAAAATACTGTAGGTAAGTGGTACAGATGTTATCTGGCAAAGTATACAGTATAATGTTAATATGAAAATTATTAAACATTAAAAATTGATTTGGTGTGTAAATAGATTGATTTCAGTCAAAGCCCCTACTGTATTGATAACCACTGGCAAATGTACATTCAAGTAGGCTGCGACCAGCGCAGGCAGATGGGATCTTGACCTGACACATCATCTGAAAGATGAAATCTCAGGTATGTGACATCTCATCGATACTACTCGGCAGTACAATAGTGGGATATGATACCAAGCACTGTATCGGGGACTAGGACTCCCGACTTTTGAAATTCTTAGTATCAAAGGTGAATGTGCAACCTGCTACCTACTAACAGTGACAGTAATCGCTGTCGACTCTATAACATAGAGAATGATGAGGGAAAAACAAATTTTGAAGTACAAAAGCTTAGATGCTGAATGCGCGGTAAAGTATGCATAGATACTAGTTAAGTTATAAAAAGGGCGTATCATGACAAGGAATTTTAGAGGTAGAGCATCTGCCTGCATTAACACAATTTCCAGTAACAGACTTTACAGCATATTCAAGTTAATCACGACTTTGAATTATACAGAATAGTGCACAAGGAAGAAAGGTTAATCCATCTCACGCAGAGTACACAGGTGTTCTTGTCAAAGCATCTCTAAAAAGAATACACAGGTAAGTGGATAGCCCAGCCCAGACAGCTTCCAAGGAAGGTGGAGGTAGACTTGCTTATAACAAGATATAGCTGTGCTACAAACTGAAGACGCACACCTTGTTTGTGAGGCAAAACTGCACATTGTTTTATTACTAGATTCAGTGGTAAAGTTACTGCTATAAACTGGGAAGACAAACCCTGTTCGTAAAGTAATACTGCACAGTATAAAATCCCCAGTTCCCAGGGCTCAGTATCTTGTGTGCATCTTAGCAATTACATTGAGAAGTCAAGTGTGGTATTTTTAAAAGAAATATTAACATAACAATAAGCTAACATAACAGACCATTAGCATTTGAAAGACATCAATTCTTCTATCCATATTAATACGGTGGGACTATGTTTAGTCTTTCAAGCCCTGTCTACATTGTTATGTGTTACTCTATTCTGAATGAAATACATTCTAAACTCAAGTAAGCAGTAATGCCCTTTTTACAGATGGTAGGGAGGAGGCTAGCTTGTTAACCCAGTGGTGAGAGGGGGAAATGGCCTACTCTCTCCTCCTTCCTCTGTTGCATTTAATGAGTGTCGGCATTATATCTATTAAAACACAGCACAGCAAATGCTTTGCATGAAAATAAAAGCAAAAATTTAGGTAGCACTTCAGAGAACAAGACTTTCAGAAAGAAAAAAAAAACTTTAGCAACTGTCTGCACTAGACTAATGAAGCTTTCTATGCTAGTGGAGAAAGGAAATGAGGCTGCAGGTAGATGCCTTGCTGATAAGAACTTTTGTTGGACTACATGTAATGACTCAGCTGCTCAGAAACAATGTTCACATCCAGCTATGAAATTTCACTTGTACAGGCAAAAGTAAGTCAAAAGATCAAAAAGGACACAAGAGGTTAGCAGCTACATAGTTATCATGTACATTCAATTATTCTACCACAAATTCAGCATGTTATGATGTCAGATACTTTTATTAGGATTATCAGATATGCAACTTATGAATCACCATTTGGAAGGAGCAACATGCCGATGCTTGGCTTTAAGTGATAAGGGATAGTCACACAGATATACGAAATTGTCATGCTATTAACCCAGGGTGACCATCTGATATCAAGTTAGTTTATTAATAGAAAATTGTATTATGTTTTGCCTCTCTCAAGGTTATTGCCCTACAGGCCCTCTTCCATCACCCACTTGACTCATTTGTTCTGGGAGAATGGCAGCTGGGTAGTGCTGGGTTCATGCCTGGGAATCCCTGTCAGCTCTCCATTCCCCAGTGGGAGCCAGGTGGTAGGGAGCAGGCCAGCTTCCTAGTTTGGAGAGTAGCCTACCATCTTGTCTTGGGGACACTCTCCTTCACCCTTGGTGGTTCCTCCAAGCCAACAGTCACAGTCCCCGAAACCATAAACATGCCTTCACATGCCAATTTCCCCTTGGTTGGATACTGAGACTCTACTAATGGCAGTGCAGGCTCAGCTTGCCTGGAACTCTACCTTTACCTACGCAGCTTGCCAGAGCCACCTCCCTTATCACAGGATGGATGATCTGGTAGTGCGCAACCTCCCCAAGATTATTCACCCTGTAGAATATCACATTTCTTTCACAGTATGATTTTTACAGAACTATATGCCCTGAATATGTTTCAGACACGAGTAGTAGCTTTGCTCATGCGCACAAGGTGCCCTTTTAAATTAAAAGATGGTGATAAAATATAACAACTGCTAGTTATTGTAGTTTTCTGTGAGACCCATATACTATAGCTGATAGATTATAGATGCCACATTGAGTATATACAATAGCTACCTCTTTTACTGCTACAAGTTAAAATTCATGTGTAGATTTCCATGAATGGTGTATGTTTTTTTTCCTTGCAGTGACACAGTAAAAGAAATTAAGTCACTTTCCATTAAAAATTGAAAAAGTGAAAGACTCAGAGCAGAACAGTTTTTTTATTTGTATGGCTTGGATGCCTGCCTGGAAAGTCTATAAGAACAAGCATAAAAACCTCCAAAAAAATGATGACTGTGTGGCATCTGAGTATGTCCACTAACAGCATGATAAGTCTATTGGAAAGCCAAATGATGGCTACTATGTCAGTAATGAAAGCCAGCAACAGAAGAAGAAAGCAGTGACCTGCCACCTTGTACAAGTTCTATCCAAGTTAGATAAGACAGAAAACAAAACAGAGGATTACATGGCTAGAATGGAGTAGTATATAAAAGGAATGGAGGTGACTATACTAGCTCATTCAGAGATTGTCACTGACCTGCAAAAACATGCCAAAGAATCTCATACATGCACAAATACATAAAAAGAAGTTAAGTACTTACCATAACGTTCCATGTTAGTTGTCTTCATCTCGCCTTCCTTCCCGATCCTCGGCTCCGACTCGGCCATCTTCTACAGCTCGAGAGCTATTTACGGGCTCGAGGCTACCCCTTATCCAAGAATGCCCAGCATCATCTACCCAGATCTCGTTTGTGATAGTGCACACTAGACATTAGTAGAGTAACCAGTTAATAAAACTGGTTGTCCAATACACCTAAACAAGGCAAGAGTTATAGATTTACCTGGCATGTGAAATAATAAAAGATGCTCAGCCAGTGAAAAACAAAAGGGAACTCCTTACAATCCTCTAGGAAGGGGGAAGGAGGGAGGGATGCAAGAAGGAAGGCGAGATGAAGACAACTAACATGAAACGTTATGGTAGGTACATAACTTCTTTATGTTAAGTTGTCTATCTCGCCTTCGTTCTTGCTGTTTGGGACAGCGTCCCTAGCACCTAAAATCCCGGGTGGCTCATTGGAACAAACTCTTCAGAACAGTAGAACCAAAGGAAGCTCTGCTCCAGGAGACCATATCTACCTTGTAATGAGATATAAAAGTGTGGGGGTTTGCCCAAGTGGCAGCTGCACAGATTGAGTCTATGGGCAACCTAGACTGAAACGCTACAGAGGTGGCTAATGCTCTAGTAGAATGACCTTTTGGTTTAGCTGGTAGCTCTTTATTTCGTAACTGATAAATAAAGACAATAGTATCAGATAACCATTTGGATAAGGTCACTTTGGAAACTGGAAGGCCTTGTTTGTTGAAAGCATAAGAAAGAAATAACTGGTCTGACTTTCTTAGTTCCTTAGTTCTACGGAGGTAAAAACGCAATTGTCTGTGTACAACCAATTGGTGAAGCTTGTATTCTGCCTTGTTGCTGTGATTAGGAAAGAAAACTGGGAGATCTATGGATTGATTTACATTGTTCTCTGAGCAGACTTTAGGAATAAAGGATGGATTGGTCCTCAGAGAAACTCTGTCCTTATGAAACACCAGGTAAGGAGGACGAACACATAGTGCTTGAAGTTCTGAGACATGTCTAGCTGAAGTAATAGCAACCAGAAAAAGTGTCTTCCAAGAAAGAAATTTTAAAGAGCATAATGCTGCCGGTTCAAAGGGAGGCAAAATTAAGGAGGCTAAAACTAAATTGAGATCCTAGGATGGGTAGGATCTCTAACTGGGGGTCTGAGAAGAGATGTTCCTTACATAAAGGTTTTGCAGAGCTTATGAGACATTATGCTAGAATTAAGCATACTGATATGAAAATTAGAAATGGCAGCTAGTTGTACACTAATGGTAGCGGAAGCCGCACCAGACTGAAAAAGCTGTGTTAGAAATTCAAGAATCTCATGGACTGGGGCTGAGAAAGGATCCATTTACTAGCATACGTTTTCCTCGTAGTAGACTTATGTGAGGAAACAATAATATCATGGACTGCTGGGGAGATATTGGAAAGCCTGGCTAAGTTTGGAAGTGGAGCAACGAAGCTGTAAACTGGAGAGTTTGAAGGGATTGATGCAACCTGCCTGATTGGTGAATCAGAAGATCTGGAACCGGGTCCAGGATCCACGGTTGATCCAGAAGGTGGAGGCATACGAACGGGATCCATATTTGTCGAGGCCAGTATGGGGCAATGAGGATCATTTTGCAACCCAACGATTTTGCTTTCTGTATGAGTCTTGGAATTAGGGGAAGGGGGGAAAAGTGTAAAGGAGTCCCTGAGGCCAATCGTGGACTAGAGCATCTCTGGGTATATGACCTGGAAGAGGAAGAAGGGAGAAGTAGCTTCTGCATTTGTTGTTGAGAGGAGAGGCAAATTGGTCGCAGCAAGACTGTCCCCATTTGTGGAATATAAGATCTGCAACTTCCTGATTCACAGACCACTCATGAGGCAAGAGGATAGCTCTGCTGAGCCTGTCCACTATAACGTTGGATTTCCCAAGGATGTGCGTTGCTATCAGAAATCGTTGGGAGGAAATCGCCCATTGCCACAGTCTGAATGCTTCTCGACACAAGGGGTAAGACCTGGTACCGCCCTGTTTGTTGATATACCACACCACTGACATGTTGTCCGTTTGGATTGCAATGGTCCTGGAAGGAAGAGAGTCTTGAAGGGCTTGCAACACTAGCAGAACCGCTCTCATTTCTAGGACATTGATATGCAGATGGTACTTGTGAGGTTGCCAAGTGCCTTGAACTGTCCTGCCTAGATAATGCCCCCCCCGCCCTATCAGGGAGGCATCCGTGGTCACTGTGGCTACCGGAGGGGGTTGTATGAAAGGTCTTCCCTGAATTACTAGTGGGGAGACCATCCACCAAGAAAGGTGCCTTTTGCATGTTTCTGTGATCAGGATCATGTGAGACATGGGTAGTTCCTGGAAAGACCACTGCGTGAAAAGAAGCCACTGAAGGATTCTCATGTGGAAATGTGCTAATGGGACAAGAAGAATTGCAGCTGCCATGGAGCCTAGAGCTTGGAGGACATGTCTGACTTGAACCCTTTTGCTCTGCATTAGAATTAACACTTGTTGACGAATAGTGGAAACTCTTTCCTGTGGTAATCTTGCAAACATTTCTTTTGTGTTTAATTCTGCTCCTATGTATGTAATAGACTGACAGGGCAACAAGGCAGATTTTTCGAAATTTACTGTAATGTCTAGTTGAGTGCATGATGTGATTGTATAATCCCGTGCCTCTAAGAGCTGATGTCTGGTGGCAGGAGCCAGTCGTCTAAATAGGGAAACACCTGGAATCCTTGACGCCTCAGGTGAGCCGTGACTACTGCCATACACTTGGTGAACACCCTGGGGGCTGAGGTGAGACCAAAGGGCACAGCTCTGAACTGGTAATGACTGGCCCCTACCCGGAAGCGAAGAAATCTCCTGGAGCATCTGTCCATCTTGATATGGTAGTACGCATCCTGAAGATCTATGGAGCACATCCAATTGTCCTGACCCAGAAAAGGGAAAATGGACTGCAGTGTCAACATCAGGAACTTTTCTTTTTGTTCAGATTTGTCCAATCTGCTGAGATCCAGTACTGGTCTCCAGTCCCCTGTCTTTTTTGGTACTAAAAAGAATCTTAAGTAAGTTCCGGATCCTAGTTGGTCTGCGGAGACTTCTTGAATGGCTCTTTTTTCTAGCAGTCTTGAAACTTCTGTGACTGCTTGATCCCTTAGATTGGGTGGGACATCTGGGATGGGCTTTTTCGATTCTATGGGGGATTGATGGAAGGGAATTTTGTAACCTTCGGATATGATGGGTAGTACCTATCTGTCTCTTGTTATATTTTGCCAGGCTTTTGGGTGCAACGAAAGTCTTCCCCCAAATGCCTCCAGAGGTGAGCAGTTTGGCAACCCTTCAGGGATGCTGGAAGGGTTTGGCAGAGAACGTTTCTCTGTTACCCTGATTTTGTAGTCCCCCTCTGCAATGAGGGCGGCGTCTGTTATTGTTGTTTCCCCCTCTGCCCCTGGGGGAAAAATCACCACGTGTGTCAGGCAAGGGTCCCAGGGATTTTCGGAACCACATCTTTCCGCTCTTCTAACCCTTGGGATAAGGTCTGGAAGGAGTGGAAAAATGGACTCTCACTGCAGAGAGAGTCTTGCCTTCCTGCTCACACCTGGTCAACGTGTCTTTCACCTGGGGCCCAAAGAGAAAAGAGCCATCAAAGGGAGTATTGGTGAAGGACGCTCAAAAAGGTTCCACAAACTGACACAGCCACATCCAAGCATGTCTCCTAAGAGCCACACCTGTCCCTGCGGCCCTGCTTGTTCCATCGGCTGCACAGGAAATCAGCCTCATGGAGGAGTTAACTATGGAACTAAGAGTCACAACTTGAGAAGCTACTTTGGCTGATGCTCCCTCAGCTGTAGGATCTTGAAGGGTATCTCCAAGCTCTTTCAGGAGATCCCTTTGAAGACGTGTAAAATGGCATAAATAACTCAGGGACCTCATTGAAAAGGTCGCTGAAGCAGACATTTGCTTTCCATATCTGTCCATCGTCCGAGACTCTTTGTTCGGAGGATGAACAGATGAAGAGGTCTCTGCTAACTCTTTCTTGGTGGCTGCTGCAACCACCATGGCATCAACAGGCACACCTTTGGAGAGGAATTGCTTGTCCTGGGGGGCTGTAATAAATTTATTTGGTCTCCTCGGAGTAGGTTCCACAGAATCTGGAGCTGACCAAGCCTTTCGAGCCACTACAGACATGAGTGGATCGAAAGGAGGAGATACCCAGGAGGTGGAAGGTTGGGAACCAAATACAAGCACTGGAGGAATCAGAACACTCTCAACGAAGTAGCTGATATTAGCTAACTTTTATTGGATAAAAGCTGAAGTGCGATTAATAACATACACTTTTCGACAAATTTGTATTGAGCTTCTTCAGAGCAAAAACAGTGAAACACACAATGACTTTACATTTAAGCACCCAACAATTAACACATGTTCAATCAGTTGAATGTGATCATTCAATTAAATACACCTGTGGAACTCGTAGTGAGCTACTAACGAAAAAATGTCCGGTCCAGTCTGTTGGAATAAAAGCCTGGACCGAACCTTCACAAGTGTTGTGCTTAAACTTCAAGACACCACCAATAAGACCACTTTAAAATTATTAAAAATATTAAAACAGATTAAAAATGAGATATAGGAAAATCTGTTTGATCTATGGTATTACTTATATTTAAGTGACGCTTGCCGTACCTATTTGTACCTGTAGAGGGCATGCCTCTTTCATAAAATTGTTAGTTCTCAAGTGCTACAATCGGGCTGATTTTTTTAAAAAAGTATGTATATCTGAAAGATGTACGTAAAGTCAGTATGCAGGTATGCAAAAGTTATCAATAATCATGTAAATCCTAACCGGTTATTCCTAACCAAGTTATTAACTCATCTCTGTGTATTAACACATGAGCAAGTAAGAACTGAGTTGAGTAGGAATCGTTTTGTTAACATAAAAACCAAAAACTTTCTTATTCCTTTCGCTTCTAAGTACCTGCCCTCTGTAGATGGCAAATGATATTAAATTAAACAACCCTACTGTGTAGTAAAGTTGTACATTGTAACACTAAGAAAAGCACAAGTGTAGAAACACGTATTTAGAAGTAATGGCAGGAGAAGTCAGTAGGTTAATGTGAAACATAGTTTGTTGTTGATTCCTATAGTTCTTTAGCTGTAACCAGGGTGCAAACCCTTAAAATTCAACAAGTCTAGTGTCGGTTACCCGACCAACTGGGCATTTAGATCCACGAGTAATACTCATAGTGAGAATGATGATAAAACTCAATGTGTGCTCAAGTTGGTAGTATAGTGAAAAATATAGTGACAAATATAGTGAAAGACGTAGTAAGGGGTGCAAACAGAATATACAAAGGTTGGAGATTAGCAAGTAAATATAATATAACATATAATATATAATATAACAAGCGCAAGTAGGGAATGCTGGGTGAGTGACAGCCCTGAGTGATAGTAGAAATAAAGATTTTAGACACAATTTTAGTGACCGTTTTAGTGATGCTACAGGCTAAAGGCTAAATAGCAGTTCAGAAGAAGAAGTAATGTGTTTCTAAATTCTTGACCATCGTGACCACCAGGTCAATTACTATCTTTCTAGATTCTTTAGCCTCAGTATACATTGGATGGAACACATTTCGTTAATGCCTGGTCTCTGATTAGCATTCACCCTGAGTTGCCAGAGGAGCTCTTTCCTTTCAAGTTTAAGAGAATCATGACCACCCCTTCCATCACTAACCTGCTGGTCTATGGCCCTAAATTTGAACTCGTGTCCTGGATGGTCATTAATGTGTCTAGCCAGGGCATTAGTTAATTTGTTACTCCTGATACTATATAGGTGTTCGTAAATCCTTTCGTTCAGTTTTCTGTCCGTCTTCCCAATATAGAAGGCCGGACAGAAACAGCACTTAGCCAGATACACCACTTGTTTGCTGTTACAATTAAATTTATGGTGTGTTTTAAATTTCCACTCACCAATCTCAAAGCTACACCCTTCATCAATAACCTTACAGTATTTGCACATGTTACACTTACTCATACCCTTCCTTGTTGAGTATGTCTGTTTACACCCCTCAAGTAGTTCCTTCAAATTACTGCCCCTTTTATAAACCAATTTTGGTTTATTCGGCAGTTTGTTCTTCAACTCAGCATCATAAGATAAAAAATCCCAGTTTTTGAGGGTAATCTTAAAAATTGTATAAGAGTCTAGGTTGAATGTGCAACAGAAGCTGGCCATGAAGTTCGTTCCGTTAGGGATGTTAACAACCTGGAGCTCTGCAGCCCCTTGCTTCAGACCACTCCCATTTAGGAGTGGTACATATACCTTCATAGTTCTTTTGGTTGTGACTTCATCCAGGATCTCATGGAGGAAATCATGAGGGTACCCTCTCTTCACAAAGAACTGGAACAAGGTTTCACATTCTTCAATAAATTCCTCATCGTACGTTACCATTCTAGCTGCCCTGACCAATTGGCCCTTTACCACTGATTTCTTGTGGTGTTTAGAGAACGAATGACTGGAGTTGCACAAAACCCAAATAATACCGGGACCGCACCAACTTTGGACGTTTGGGTCCATAAGGAATTCTATTTTAACAACGGTGGGGTAGCAGTGAACACCACTAATCAAGAGGAGGTAAGCAACGATTTATCATCCAGATTAACGACGTTCGACAATAAACTTTTTAAGGTACGGAAGTTGCAACTTGAAGTTGCTTACTTCCGTGAGTGTATAAGACTAAAAATAGTGCCGAAGGGATTGAGATCATGGCAATTCCCTGCAGGACTTGTGGAAGGGTCTACCTTCCATAATGTGCTACTTACAATGTTTGATAGACATGGACTGGAACTGTTAGGTCTATTTTGCGACCAGTATCAGCTCATGATAGATGGCTTATTAAGTGAAATAGACGTACTGGATAGGGGGATAAAAGAAGATACTAACTTTGGAAGATACCAGTTTGATTACGAGAGATGCTTTAAAAGCATCGACGAACACCTCAGTAGATTAAACCTAACAAAGAATAAAAAAATAACAAGAGATTTAAATGATTATAGACTGGGGAAAGCGTACCCGAAACCACCTATGCATAACATTAGTAACACTTCAACCACAGGGGACTCAGGTGTGAATACTGGAGCTGTTGGAATAACGGAGGATAACCCACGGAATTTAAACGAGGAACAATGGGACCAAGACATGGAGTACAGCGGCCAGGGTACCAGTTGTGAAACCAGAAGGAGTGAAAGAATAGCGAATCAAAACAAGAATAAAAATAAGAACTCTAATACTAACCCTAATACTGACAATGAGTTCAATCCTAATGGTAACAACCAGAGTGGAAATTTTCATCCAGCAGCCTCCTACACTTGGAGACAGACCAACAACAAAGGAAGGGGGGCCAGGAGGAAAAGGTGGTGAACTTGACATGCAATGAGGACAATACTGACCCCTCAATTGATGGTTGTAGAATTTTACTAAACGCGAGCGGTGACTTCAAAGTGTTCAACTACTCCAACTACAACATCAGTAACGAGACAGTTGAACTACTATCCAAGGGTCATACCTTTGTACCCTCCCGCCACCTTGACCTGGCCAACACCCTAATTGACTTGAAACTTTTCACCAGAAAACTCAACTTGTTATACCTCATGGGGAATGATCTAAATAGACAGTCCCAGTTTTATGTATCCAGTGTCTTTAACCCCCCTTTACACCCGACTCTTTTGATTTTTGAGAGGGCAATGGAACTAGATTTGAGGAACATCAGGAATCAAAACCTTAAACATAGGTCTAATAACCATAACATAACCATGGAGGACAGACAAGAACTACAGTTCCTGAGAGAAGCCCCAGTCCGGTTAATGAAACCAGACAAGGGTGGCGGTATCACCATTATGAGCTGTGATGATTACAACTCCAGAATGTACCAGATTCTCAACGGGGAAGCATACTCTATATCATCTTTCAACGAGATGAATATAGCACACAATAGGATCAACAGTTTCATCGAGGAGTTGTACATCGAGGCACGTATTGACAGGGAAACATATAGCTACATGCAGCAAGTATCACCTAGAATTCCTTTATTGTTCGGAATTCCAAAAATTCATAAGAACATCAATAACCCACCAATGCGTCCTCTAGTAGATGGGAGGAACAGCATCACTTACACTTGTGCCAAGGTGTTGGACAGGATCTTACAGAAATACGTGGCCATGGAAAAGCAAATTACTAAGGATTCCTGGTCCTTCCTCAGTTCACTCAACACTTTGGAATTTTACCCCAACTGCTTATTAGTTACGATTGATGTGAGGGACCTTTATTCTTCTATCCCTCACAATATAGCAGTTGACTGGGTTCCAAACATGCTGAGGTTCCTGGGAGCACCTGATGAAGAAAGTAAACTGGTGGGTGAGCTGATCGATGTAGTCCTCTCCTACAATTTCATTAAATTTGAGAGGGATCTATACCATCAAAAAATAGGAATAGCCATGGGCTCCCCATGTGGGGGAAGCATAGCTAATCTAGTCATGGCATCCTGGGAGAGACGTTTCTTACTAAATGAAGGTCGATTTAGCTCTAAACTACTCTTCTACACCAGATACCTCGACGACATGTTTGTGATGTTTGATGGTACTTATTCTGATATTGAGGCCTTCATGGGACACTTGAATAATTCCACTAACTTTCTCTATTTCACTCATCGTTTTGACAAAGAGAGGATTGACTATTTAGATGTCGACCTCAGGAAAGACCACATTAAGAACATTTGGGTCTCTAAGATCCACCGGAAGGAGACTTACTCTAACTCCTTCCTACACTACTCTAGCTGCCACCCTAAACACCACAAGAAATCAGTGGTAAAGGGCCAATTGGTCAGGGCAGCTAGAATGGTAACGTACGATGAGGAATTTATTGAAGAATGTGAAACCTTGTTCCAGTTCTTTGTGAAGAGAGGGTACCCTCATGATTTCCTCCATGAGATCCTGGATGAAGTCACAACCAAAAGAACTATGAAGGTATATGTACCACTCCTAAATGGGAGTGGTCTGAAGCAAGGGGCTGCAGAGCTCCAGGTTGTTAACATCCCTAACGGAACAAACTTCATGGTCAGCTTCTGTTGCACATTCAACCTAGACTCTTATACAATTTTTAAGATTACCCTCAAAAACTGGGATTTTTTATCTTATGATGCTGAGTTGAAGAACAAACTGCCGAATAAAACAAAAATTGGTTTATAAAAGGGGCAGTAATTTGAAGGAACTACTTGAGGGGTGTAAACAGACATACTCAACAAGGAAGGGAATGAGTAAGTGTAACATGTGCAAATACTGTAAGGTTATTGATGAAGGGTGTAGCTTTGAGATTGGTGAGTGGAAATTTAAAACACACCATAAATTTAATTGTAACAGCAAACAAGTGGTGTATCTGGCTAAGTGCTGTTTCTGTCCGGCCTTCTATATTGGGAAGACGGACAGAAAACTGAACGAAAGGATTTACGAACACCTATATAGTATCAGGAGTAACAAATTAACTAATGCCCTGGCTAGACACATTAATGACCATCCAGGACACGAGTTCAAATTTAGGGCCATAGACCAGCAGGTTAGTGACGGAAGGGGTGGTCATGATTCTCTTAAACTTGAAAGGAAAGAGCTCCTCTGGCAACTCAGGGTGAATGCTAATCAGAGACCAGGCATTAACGAAATGTGTTCCATCCAATGTATACTGAGGCTAAAGAATCTAGAAAGATAGTAATTGACCTGGTGGTCACGATGGTCAAGAATTTAGAAACACATTACTTCTTCTTCTGAACTGCTATTTAGCCTTTAGCCTGTAGCATCACTAAAACGGTCACAAAATTGTGTCTAAAATCTTTATTTCTACTATCACTCAGGGCTGTCACTCACCCAGCATTCCCTACTTGCGCTTGTTATATTATATATTATATGTTATATTATATTTACTTGCTAATCTCCAACCTTTGTATATTCTGTTTGCACCCCTTACTACGTCTTTCACTATATTTGTCACTATACTTTTCACTATACTACCAACTCGAGCACACATTGAGTTTTATCATCATTCTCACTATGAGTATTACTCGTGGATCTAAATGCCCAGTTGGTCGGGTAACCGACACTAGACTTGTTGAATTTTAAGGGTTTGCACCCTGGTTACAGCTAAAGAACTATAGGAATCAACAACAAACTATGTTTCACATTAACCTACTGACTTCTCCTGCCATTACTTCTAAATACGTGTTTCTACACTTGTGCTTTCCTTAGTGTTACAATGTACAACTTTACTACACAGTAGGGTTGTTTAATTTAATATCATTTGCCATCTACAGAGGGCAGGTACTTAGAGGCGAAAGGAATAAGAAAGTTTTTGGTTTTTATGTTAACAAAACGATTCCTACTCAACTCAGTTCTTACTTGCTCATGTGTTAATACACAGAGATGAGTTAATAACTTGGTTAGGAATAACCCGGTTAGGATTTACACATGATTATTGATAACTTTTGCATACCTGCATACTTACTTTACGTACATCTTTCAGATATACATACTTTTTTAAAAAAATCAGCCCGATTGTAGCACTTGAGAACTAACAATTTTATGAAAGAGGCATGCCCTCTACAGGTACAAATAGGTACGGCAAGCGTCACTTAAATATAAGTAATACCATAGATCAAACGGATTTTCCTATATCTCATTTTTAATCTGTTTTAATATTTTTAATAATTTTAAAGTGGTCTTATTGGTGGTGTCTTGAAGTTTAAGCACAACACTTGTGAAGGTTCGGTCCAGGCTTTTATTCCAACAGACTGGACCGGACATTTTTTCGTTAGTAGCTCACTATGAGTTCCACAGGTGTATTTAACTGAATGATCACATTCAACTGATTGAACATGTGTTAATTGTTGGGTGCTTAAATGTAAAGTCATTGTGTGTTTCACTGTTTTTGCTCTGAAGAAGCTCAATACAAATTTGTCGAAAAGTGTATGTTATTAATCGCACTTCAGCTTTTATCCAATAAAAGTTAGCTAATATCAGCTACTTCGTTGAGAGTGTTCTGATTCCTCCAGTGCTTGTATCCAGTCTCTCTTTTTTTCGTCTTTACTGGGAACCAAATACATCCAGGAATACAGACTCATCCTCAGGCTAGGGAAGTCCAGTCCCTCCTCTGCCTAAGCATTTCAAGGATGTCCGAAAAGGAAACATCTTCAGAGGGAGACCTTGTGGACCCTTCCGATTCATCCATGTCTGTATCTAAAGTGACAGACTCAGGGAAGTCTATGTGCTTCCTCTTGCACTTCTTCTTCCGGGGAGGCTCCTCCGAGTGATCAGGGGAGGCTTTGGAAGAAGAGGGATCACCCAATGGGGTGTCCTGGGGCATAGGTTTTCTACACTTGGGGTCTGGAAGAGGAGTAGAGGTTGGCACAGACAAGCTTTCAAGAAAACAACAATATATGTAATATCAAAAAGATTATACTAAGCCTGAGCCAGTAAGGAAGCAACCTTGCAGCTGAAGCGGCAAACAAGATCTGGGTAGCTGACACTGGGCTTTCTGGGATAAGGGTTAGCCTCGAGCCAGTAAATAGCTCTCGAGCTATAGAAGATGGCCAAGTCAGCTCTGAACCACAAACAGCAAGAACGAAGGCGAGATAGACAACTTAACATTGAGTGTTCAGTTCCAAATGTAATTAATCTTGAAGGTCGCTGTAGGAGGAAAAAGCATTTGGTTGGTGGGACTTCCATGAAAGATTAAGCAATGGGATGTTATAGCCTTTACAACACAGTATTTGGTTGAGTGGACTACATTTCTGGCTTCTCAGCCTACTGTCAACAAGTTGTACTGATTCTTTGCCATAAGTGTGGCAAACCCATAAGCCCCACAGGTATTTCCTGATTCGTTTTTCCACATGTGCTATAAGGGGAAAGGTGCCATCTTTGTTGTGGAGGCCATGAAAGGGTTGGGTATATAGTGATCAAAGAGTGTGCATGGAGCAAGGCTTCAGTGTTGAAACAAGAAGGAAGAAAATGAAGTTCATTATGGTTATGCAGTTATGTAAGGTCAAGTAACAGAACTGCAGGATCATCTACCCTGTGGATTTTTAAAATGCTCCCCCCCTGCGGAATCCTGCACTTTCCTTGACTCCACTGATACACTGGATGAGAACTTGGAACAATGTTCATGGTTCCCCAGAAGAGAGCAGGAAACAGAAAGTGACTTTCAATCAGAGATGGTAATCTTAGTGGGAAAATTGTCTGGGGAGCCACTTCTGGTGTTTAAATAGTAATAAACAGCTATAGCTCCACCAACAGTTAGAGAACTGCAACATTAAAGAGAACTCAAGAGAATGTATGAATTCAGGTACAATGTTGTTAACCTAACCTATTAAGATCACCTGAGGGGTTGTGTGCCTGCTGCGGGAGTAGTTTAATATAACTGGGAAGGATGAACAGAACTCTCCCACACACATACACACTTAGAGGATCTTTTACACTGCCCACAGAGAATGCCGACTGTAAACTGTAGACTCAGCAAACACGCTGCAGTTCTCATCTTTTGTCCAGTAGCATGGAAATGTGTTAACAAAATAAGATAAAATAAAACAAAACTGGTACAGGCAGATTAGGAATTTTGTGATGCTGAAGTCTGCGTTTTGATAGCAAATGCTTTGGTTCTACAACATATTGAAAAAACTGACAGTAACATTCATTCACTCAGCTGTCCCAAACTTGCAAGAACTGTACCTGACTGGTGGTTTACTATCTGATCACAACTTGTCAATTTCCTTCTCCTTTTCCATAGGCTTCTATGTAACAGCAGGATTGCTGTTTTTGTGAGACAACTGTATGCTATTTTGATGTTTCTCTCTCTCTCTTCTCTGGCCATTGACAATGGAGTTGGTATATAAATTTTGTGGGTGCAGGAAAAGTGCAAATCATATTTTTTACTAATTAATTGCGACTGAGGAGTGTTTCTTCAAGCAATAATGTTTCAGTCACTCACATGTGAAGCTATTTATTCATTTACACTCTTATTACCCACTGAATCTAATGCAGAGTCACAGGGGAGTCAAAGGCTATCCTGGCACTTAGTGGACAAAAGTCATAAAAACAGAACAGGGATCTACCCCATCACAAATTGAGTGTAATGGTTAGGTTCACCCTGGTAATCTTTATCAAGGCTTTATTGAAAGGAATGTTGTGCTCAGGTAGGCCATTAGATGCTTAAGATTAACCACTAATCATCATTTTTTAAAATAATTTAAATGATCTGTTTCGGATAATGGACCAGCCTAGATCCCCAATGGAATGGATTTCTGTGAAGTCATTACAGAGGATTTTAATAAAATTAGTCCCATCCTTGATTTCAGTAAATGTGATATAAAAAAGATTGTTGGTTTCATTCACTCAGAACATTCCCAGTATAAGTATTATTTCATATAAATTAACAATAGGTGAGAAAACTCAAACATACCTGTGAAGACTGGTAGAGAAGGGTGAAGGCTGCCAGACTAGCCAGATATAACTTTATAGATAATTCCATCATTTGTAAATATGAATGTAAACTACAGGCTTGTCGTCTTAAATGTAAAGAAATACTGTTACATGTGGAACTGGAAATAAATGTGACAACAGTGCACTCTCCTGACCAAAGTAAAGCATGTAGTGACCCTTTGAAGTAGCAGTGGTGCCGAAAAGTCTAGATGAAGAAATTCTTTCTATTGTTTTAACCAAGAGTTAAATTGCTAGATTGAAACATGTAAATGTATTTTATTGCTCTGTTCCTGACCAGCTGCAAGATAAGAAAAGTTAATGTGTAGCCTGGGAACACCAGGAAAGTGTAAAAAGATTATATAATGTTTATCAGAACTGCAATAGCAATTTAAACAGAGAGAAGCAGAAGGCATTAAGCAGTTTTGTCTGAATCATCCAACTCACAGCACTGCATCTTGCTCACATGTAAGTTATCTTAGACTTGTGTTTTCTTTTAGAATAGCTAGAAACTATAAAGTTTAGACTGTTTTTCTGTGATGTCAGAACTGTACTAGTGATTTATTTTAAGTATTTCTGTGTGATCTCTGAACTCTTGACTACCACTGACTGTGTAGCAGAAAGTATTGTCTTGTGGTTTTAATTATTAACATTTTAACTGTGGCTGGTTTATGTACAGATAATTTAAGCTCTAGAGTACATTGCATGTTTATAGTGATTACTGTACCAAGTCACTCTAATAAGCCTTGATTGTTTAGTCACATCTACCAATTATAGGTTCATAGGTTCATAGAATAATACTAGGCTAACTGCCCTTGCGAGCCATTTTAAGCCTAGCCTATTATCCCCTGTGAGCTTCAAACCCTGTACCTTGTGTTTGCAAGGCAAACACCTTAACCATTAGGTCATCCTCCCAACCCCCTTAAATGTTGTGTTACGGACATGCATTTCACTGGCAAGTCTTGAACCCAGGACCCTATGCACTATAGTCAGAGCAACATACCACTATGCCACATCAGCAGTTCCAGATAATAATATTGCACAGCAATAATATATGAGACACCCTCTCTGGTGTTAGTGGTGAGGATTGAGGCTCCTTGATTGCTGGGCCAGGGCAAGAGCATCACAATACCTATTTAATAGGAAAGTAATTTTTTAACAGAATAGGCATTGAATCAAGCCATGGGATCCATGCCAACCATTTATTAGTGTACCATCTCTTGTCCCCATTTTTAACAATAATGTTTCTGCCACAGACAGTTCAAAGATCAATACCACTAACCTGTCAAATGTGGGAAAATCCTTCATTTTCCTGTTTTTCATTTCCTAGTAATGATTTTTTTCTGAAAGAGAATTATCAGATTCAGAAATGCTTTCCTATGTTTACTCCAATGGCCTCCATCAGAAATACCCAACAAAAATGCTTTTTGTGACAAGTTAAACTGTTCTACACAAATACTGTCCAAACATTTTTGAAACTCTATCTAATAGCTGGACAGTCTATCACACTCCCAAAAGGTATGCACCTATGAACCTGCCCACCCACTCCAATATCTCCAGAATTCATCTGAGACATCCAGAATCATACAATATGGCCTGATCAGTACATAAAATAATTATAAAGGTATTTCCAAGCAAAAATTCTGTACCTTTTAGGGCATACAGCATACCATACAAAGATATATACTATCTGGCATTGAGGAATAATTAAAGTTATCTCTAACGATCCAACCCAGCAGACGTTAAACTTCCACATTACTGGGCAGCTTATCTCATTTAACACCTTATATACTTTGCTTATTATTTCCACAAATTGCCATTCAGTGGTCGTAACGTCCTGCAGGAATATCGCCCATTCAAAAATTTCCCTGTTTAGAAGTAAATTTGCCAGTAAGAATTTACACTCTCTACTTAAACATAACTATAGCAGGTAGTGCCCTATTACTTAACCAGTATTTTTGCTGACAGCTTGCCCATGTCATAAAGCAAAAGTCTCCAACAATTGCTCCCAATGCACAACATGCCCTTGCTACCAGTGTATAATGGGGGCATACCTGCAGTGATTTAGAAAATTAATCAGGATTGCTGCCAACAGCCTCCTTCAGTCATGCAGTCTATTCAACATCCAGTTATGGCCCTCAGAATCGACCCCCAAAGCAGTGGAAGGTACACTGTTGTCTTTAGTAGAAAGCTACCTCAGCATTTTCCCCTAACGATGCCAAGATCACCTCTCCAACCTCCTTCCACTTGCTCTCAACTCTTCCTGCCTGCCATATACAAAAAAAAATAATTAAGCCACTCTCCAGCAGTGATATAAATCTAGGACAGTAAGCATTCTATTATTCTGTGACAGCAGCAGTCTTGTCCAGGTTACCACTGATGCTCCATTAACCCCAAGACAATATTTTATCATCTATTGACTATCATGAAACAGGGTATTCCTGACGACAAAGGAATTGCTGGAAAGTGTATAATAATATGGAGGCAATAAACATGTGTAAAGACTCTAAACCCATGTTAAGCATTCTCCAAATGTCAACTAACTGTCCACACTTTGCTTTAACCTTCTAAGAGAACTTTATTATATCAGACTATTTTGGTGCAAGGTAAATTCATAAGCACTTAATGATGTCACTATCCTATAAATAAAGAAACTGCATCTGCAGTGAATGAACTAGTCTATAATTTCAATAGCATGTATCTTAGTGATATTTACTTCACACTAGCAGATCATTCATATACAGTGCTGTTCTCATGTTCTGAAAATCATTCAAAAAAAATCCTGTTGTTCACTACCCTAAGTACATTTGTAAGAGCTCCAAGTAAAGGGTAAAAACAAGGGGAGAGAGCAGGCTTCATTTCCTTGTCCCTCTTCCCAGACTAAAACTAGACAGCTCCACATTCTTCTTTACAGAGATTGATGTCAGAAAAAAGATGTTATGTACTCACCATAATGTTCCATCTGAGTAGTTATACTTCATTTGTCTTCAACCTGTGGGTTATGGATCCGACTCGGATCCGAGCCGGCAATTTCACAAGCATCTGCTCTGAGCTCCAAGCTCCTCCCCCTACCCATAACACACCACCACCTTCCTTCCTTTCCTCAGATCGAGTTTGCTGCCCCATAAAACAAAGAACCCGATCCAACAAAACCTTATCTCACCAACTTTTCCCAACTAGAGCTGCAAAAGCGTACTCTGCTACATACTAAGCCAGCAGGTTCGGGGGGGGGGGATGGTTGAAGACAAATGAAATATAACTACACAGATGGAACGTTATGGTGAGTACATAAGTTCTTTATCAGAAGTAGTTTACTTCATTTGGTCTTCAACCTGTGGGACAGAGTCCCCATCAACCTATACTCTTGGGTGGCCCACATGGAAGGATGGTCCGAAGCACCACGGAACCAAAGGATGCCCGGCCTCTAGATACCAAATCCAACTTATATTGGGAAATGAAAGTATGAGATGAGGACCAAGTAGTCACAGAACAGCTATCATCCAAGGACACCCTGGACCAGAAGGCTGCTGAAGTTGCCATGCACCTGGTGGAATGGGCTCTAATCTGACCCAAAGAAGACAAGCCCTTGTCTTTGTACACTTGAAAAATACAGAGAGAAATCCATTTAGCAATGGTCACCTTGGAAATGGTTTTACCCAAAAACAGTTTAGAGAAAGACACAAACAACTGGTCAGACTTTTGGAAAGACTTGGTTCTGTGTAAGTAAAAACATACTTGTCTATGAACATCTAACAAATGGAACTTGTATTCACCTTTATTTTTGAAATTTGGGAAGAAAACAGGTAGATTGATAGTCTGATTGATGTTTGTCTCAGAGGTAACTTTGGGAAGAAAAGAGGGATCGGTATGAAGAGAAACCCTGTATTTGTGGAAAACCATGTACGGAACCTTGACAGACAATGCCTGGAGTTCCGAGACCCTCATAGCCAAGGTGATAGCCACTACAAAGGCTGTCTTCCAGGACAGAAATTTAAGGTCTACTGTTGCAGCCGGTTCAAAAGGAGGAGCAACCAGAGCTTGAAACACCAAGGTTAGGTCCCATGGAGGAGTGGGATCTTCGACCGAAGGACGCAAGAGAAAGGTACCTTTGATAAAGGCTTTGCACAATCTGGAAGAAGCCAAAGTAGTCATATTTTCACCAACATGGAAAATGGAAATAGCAGCAAGTTATACCTTCACTGTAGAAGAGCTAGCCCCTTGTTGAAAAATGTTTGCCAAAAATTCAAGAATAGCCAGAATTTGGGCCGAGAAGGGTTCCAAGTTTCTCTGAGAGGCCCAGATGGAAAAACACTTCCATTTGCTATGGTAGATTTTTCTGGTGGAGGAAGAGCTGCCACCAGAATAGACTTGACAGAAGAAGACAAACCAGGAGTCCTGGCAATTAGGGGAACTGGAGCAGCCAAGCTGTAAGCTCCAGACTGTCCCGGTTCGGATGAAGGACCCCTGAAGGGTGAGATATGAGATCTGAGTGGGGATCGAAAATCCATGGAGGAACTAGAAGATGAGACCAGAGGAAGGGAAACCAAACCTGGTGAGGCCAAAACGGGGCAACGGGGATGACTTTGCTCCCCAGTCGACATGCTTTCTGTAAAAACTTTGGGACAAGAGGTAATGGAGGATAAGCATAAAGAAGACCAAGAGGCCAAGCATGGGCGAGAGTGTCTCTGGGAGATTCCCCCAGCGGGGAGTTCAGAGAGAAGAACTCGCTGCACTTCGCACTGGAAGGAGATGCAAAGACATCACAGCAAGGCTAACCCCACTTCAGAAAGATCTGCTCTAGTACTGAAGGATTCAGAGACTACTTGTAAGGCATCAGGACAGAACAGCTTAGCTTGTCCGCCAGACTATTGGACCGTCCTGGAATGTGCAGTGCTACCAGAAAGCAACTGGTGGAGATAGCCCATTCCCAAACTCTCATGGCCTCGCAACAAAGGGGGTAGGATCTGGTCCTTCCCAGTTTATTGATGTACCAGACCACCGACATGTTGTCTGACTGAATTGCAATTGTCACAAGAGAAAGAAAGGTTTGAAGGGCCTGCAACACTAAAAGGACTGATCTCATCTCTAGAACATTGATATGCAAACTGGCCTAGATCGGGGACCACAAGCTTTGGAATGTTCTTCCCGAGCAATGACCCCCCCCCCCCGCTGGGAAGCATCCGTGGATACTGTGGCTTGGGCCAGGGCTGCAACAAATGGACATCCCTCGAGTATGTCCAAATAATGTATCCACCAAAGGAGGGACACCCTGCAGGCTTTGCTTATGTGTATTGGATGTCTCAGTGGAAGATCCAGCATAGTCCACTGTACCGCAAGAGTCCACTGTAGTACTTGCATATGCAAATGAGCACACAGAAGAAGTGTAATCGCGGCCGCCATAGAGCCGAGGGCTCGCAACACTGCCTCCACTGGCAGTAGATATGAGTGAAAAATGATGGTGATGTGCATTCGTAGATTTCGAATTCTCTCTGAAGTTAGGAAGACTTTTGTCTGCAAGGTGTCTATCTGTACTCCGATGTACTCTATGACCTGGACAGGCTGTAGAAGAGATTTGGCAATGTTGACTGTAATCCCTAGATGATCCGCTAGACACAGGAAATAGTCCCTGGCCTGACAAAGGAGACGCTTAGAAGCAGCAAGGAGCCAATCATCCAGGTACGGCAAGACCTGCATCCCCTGAAGCCTCAGGTGAGCTGCTACCACTGCCATAACCTTGGTGAACACCCTGGGGGCTGTGGTGAGACCAAAGGGTAGAGCTCGAAACTGATAATGATTGGCCCCTAGCCGGAAGCGAAGGAACCTCCTGGAGTTTCTGTGTATCTTTATGTGTGATAGTATGCATCTTGGAGGTTTATTGAGCACATCCAGTCCCTCTCTTGCAAGTAAGGCAAGATGGACTGTAATGTGACCATCTGGAACTTCTCTTTGGCAACAGACAGGTTCAGGGTTGACAGGTCCAGAGTGGGCCTCAAGTCCCTCGTCTTTTTTCTTACGGGGTTTAGCAGGAGGGGGTGAGCCCTCTGACCCAAAAATAACCTCACAGAAAGGAGATTTCAGAAGACCTTTCAAGATTAATTTGTTCTTTCTCTCGTTAAGTGTCCTGGTCAAAAAAATTCTAAAAATCCCACACGGGGGATCCACAGTAAGGTGGGAGACATTCAGACAATAGACACATAAGTCATGGCCATCGGAAAGTGGTAACTTACAGCCACAGTCCTTACACTGCTTAAAACCAATGCTACTTTTCTTATCCAACATAATTATGTGGAGAAGAAGAATAGTACCAAAAAGAAGAGGAAAGGCTACCCAAAAGGGTAAGAAGAGAGAAGGAAGAAGGGTTATGGTAATGAAAAATTACCTCAAAGGTAAGAAAAAGGTAATAAAGAGAAATAGACTAAAGGGAGAGAGTCTTAAGTATACGATAGGGTGGGAGAATATTAGCAGAAATTGTTTGAAAAATTTTAAAGTAGAAATTATCTATAAAACTTTCAAAAAATTAGACACTTAGCTGAAGAGAGTGGCTTGACATGGCTGTAAAGCAACACAGCAAATGAGATCTGAGGCAACAGGGAGCAGAGCACTCTGGGTAGGACCTTGGCTCGAGAGTTTGTGGCTGACGCGAGCATGATATTTGGCCGGCTCGGTTCCGAGGACGGAACCGATAACCCATCAGTAAGGAATGAATGAAGATTAACAACATCGGATTATTGTTATTTTATTAAGAAATTTAATTCAAGAGATACTGACATATTATTGAGAAATATATATTATATGCACCTGGCTAGTCTCTGAACCATATAATTCATTCCCTTGACAAGTAAACTCTATCTATCCTTGAATACCTTTTAAATGCCTTAAAATACTATGTGTATTGTGTTGCAACCACCCCTCAGCTAGCAGTATGTTTGCCAGTCTCACCAAATGTGTACATTTTTAAAGAAATACCTCCTATCATAAGGATCTTCAAGGGTCTGAGACTTTTCTAAACATCATTCTGAGAAGTTAGCAGATTTAAATCACCTGCCAGTAATACTAATCCTTAGACACCCCATCATGTCAAACATCACTTCCCCAAATTTACTCAAAGATGACTCTGCCTGTGCAAACTAATCACAGAAAATAGCCTGCCCTCTATATAACCCTTCAACAACACAAACCTATCAATATTATCCCCACAAAATCCTTCCCCTCATATCTCAGTCCTCTGGAAGCTATACTAGCATGTTATATTATACTCTGGATGGTATAACCACTCCCTTCCTTCTGTTTTCCCCATAAGATGAAGAATAAATGGCCTGATAGCCAAACATGGCTAACTTTGCATGCTTAACACCTGATAAATACAAAACCAACAGATTGGGGGAAGAAATTTCTTATATGCATCATTATTTTATTCCTCTTAATTGGGTTCACCAATGCATTCACATTCCAGGTTATAATTCTCATGTATTTTTTAAATAAAGCATACTCTGCCTAACCCTTTCATTCAACCTCCATACCAGTCCTTTCCCAGTAATTCCCACCAGAGTCCCAGAAACTGTCAGCTTCTTCCCAAACAAGCATTTGAATCATCACTGAAAAGACAGCTCAGAGTTTATCCAAACGAATCCACAATAATTAATCAATAAGTGCTCTCCACTCAGAGTTGCCAGAACAGGTAGGGACCTAAGTCTTTGCTAAATGAAGATTTAAAAAAAAAAAAAAAAGGGGGGGGGGGGGTCTTTCATGCAGAACTGCCTGCTGTTTCACATTAAACAGAAGTGCCAATGCTTTGTGATTTCTCATTGGCTGTATGCCGGCATACGAGCCAGTCAAAAATTGCACAGCAGCAGAGCCTCTTCTGTTCAATGCGGAATAGTCCGCTGTTTTGCACTGAACAAAAGCAACTCCGGTTTGCAATTTATGATTGGCCCATATGCTGGTATATGAGCCAATCAAAAATCATAAAGCAGAGTCTCTTCTGATCAATGTGGAACAGCGGGCTGTTTTGCCGGGATTTTAAGAGGCACTGCAGGACTCGGGATTGGGCTGCTGATCTCGGGACAATCCCGCTCAAATAGGGACGTCCGGCAACCCTGCCTCCACTATCTCTTCAGCAATCAGGAATAACTGTTAACATGAACTGTAAAGTAAACATTTTAGCATACATACACAATAAACAACACTTTAAACATTTTAAGAAAAATTCCTACACCAACCCAAATCATTTCTAGCAATGAAACTTTTCTAAAATTCTTAACTCTCCTAAGGAATGGCTAGCACCAAGCAAGTATTTGTATGTCAACATATCACACACACCCCAGCCCAAAGACGCAAATCCATCAACAGTAAAAACTGCAAGTTAGAAAATAAATCTTTGTATAAAGTTACGTCAACCAACATATGCCTCCCCTTCTACACCAAGAATATGTGAAAACTTCCCCGGCATAAACTGAAGCACATTAGACAATTAAAGAGGTCAGACAGTTTTCATGTTCTACATGGTTCATTCTATATTGCCTTGACTGGACAAATGCCTAACTATGTAGTCAACAACCCACTGTCTATCTCTCTCAGACTAAAAACAGAACTAAAGGCACTAATTAAACACAGCTAAAATCTTGTTTGGTGATTTCTCTTGCTCCAGAAAAAAAAAAAAGATCAGCCCTATTGCAGTAGAGCAGTAATTTCATTAGACCACTTTCAAACTCATTCCAAGGTAGAAGGTTCAATCTTGATCTACAGCCACTGTCTTGCATGTTCTCCCCTTGTCTGTGTGGGACTCCCCCAACCTTTCAAAACATGTCAGATGTTCCACTTCAAGGATGGAAGTTACTGGGTTCAAACTCAACCTTCTCAGTTGAACTTAAGAGGTATGTCAATAGAATGTATCCAAAATTGAATGGAATCATGAAGAGCATCACAGACCCTAGATGGTTTTGTAGACCAAACGTTTTAGGCACCAACTATGATGTACAGAATACAAAAGCTATGTATTTATCACAGTGATAGAGCCTTATTATCTCTCTCCATATGTCTCAATGGTTGAGTTATTTGCTGTCATGGCAGAGCCAAGCTGCTAACTGATCACTAAAAACCTTCTCCATCACTCAAGCTTCTCCTCATCTTTCACTGTGAAGCATACTCTACCTGGTCGCTCATACTAAATTTGCCATTTATCAGATATAAAATATAAATATATGTAAATATATGTATATAAATATAAATATATGGTACTGAAAAGATGGCCTGGAGAAAAACTTTGGGCTTATATCTACCATGTCCATGCAGGAAGGAAAGTGGCAATTTGGAAAGAGGACAGTGGTTGGGACACTGATACATATGGAGACGCATAATAAATCTGTATAGATGGAAATCACACCCTCTAGAAAGAAGTCTTGAATTGCATTCAGTACCTGGAGGACTGCCCTCATCTCCACAACACTGATGTAAAGGTAAGCTTCTTGTTGTGACCATGTTCTTTGGACTGTCTTTCCATCATATTGCCTCCCGCACCTCAGAGAAGAGAAGTCCATGATAACTGTGGCTGATGGTACAAGAGGTAATGAATCCACCATTCAAAGTGGTTTCTGTAGATCAAGGATAGTTCAATGTGAAAGTGAGATGGGTGAGTAGACTGACTCCAATGAATGCTGAGTGTCCATTGAAGGACTCACATGAAGTACTAGCATTATGGAGACTGCCATGGTGTCCAGTGTTTCAATAAGATTAGAAGCTGGGAGAAAGTTGTATTTACATCATGGACTTGTTTCCTGTGGAGATTGGGCTTTGTTCTGGAAGTCTCACTGTCTCACTATTATTATTATGTATCCAGCTGGCAAGCCTATAAAAGGTCATGGATGGAGAAGGTTCCAGGTTTGAGTTTTCTACGTTTATGGAGATACCTAAGCAAAGCATGTAACTGCTTGCCAGGATGAGTGATCCCCTTGTATTTGCAGCTAGGACCGAGTTGTGGAGGAATGGGAACACTCTGAACCCTTGCAGCCCGAGATGTGCTACGACCACTAAATGAACTTGGCAATGATCATAACTGGTAAGAACTGTCTCAAAGACAGAAGTGAAGCAATCTTTTGGATTGCTTTACAGTTTTGATTTTTAAGCACCCTAAAGGTCTATTGAGCCTGTAGAATGGACTGCACTGTGACCCTTCAGAATTTTATCTTCTTTACATGGAGACTTCGCATGCTAAGATCCGGACTGGACATGAGGCCTTTGGTCTTCTTTGGAATGAAAGAGAATCTTGAGTAGACACAGGATCCTCTATAATCTGCTGGAAATAATGCTGAATGGTCTGTTTAATAGGCAGGCAAGTAAAACTTTCACCACAAAGGCTTCTTCAGGCATCACATACAAAAGGAGACTACAGACATAATTTAAATAGTCATACTAGTCACATGACAGTATTCAATTAATCAATAAAAATGACAAATGAAGGTATACATATGAAATTAAAATAATATAGCAGCTATATGGCATTTATATATCTATAAATATACAAGAAATTAAACGTGTGCATGTAGTTTCTTTAGTGTGTGTGTGTGTGTTAGAGTTTTACATGCTGGCTTGTCATGGTCTTAAAGAGAAAATGTACCATTTAGTCCTGGGGGTAAATGTGCTTTTAACCTCAATATCCATTTCATCTCTTCATATTCAGTAAGTAACTTTATTTTTCTCCACGTAAAGGAAAATGCATAACCTTTAAGATAGCAAATTTAAAGGCATGAGCCTCACCTTTTTCAGTTATATGTTTAAATAATGCATTGGTATTATTTTTACACCCAATATCAGAGAGGTGATTACCTATACATTCTTTGAACTTACGATTCATCATCCCTACATAATAGCACTGTGCACTACATGTAATGGTTATGTATATTATATTTTGGGAGTTACAATTACCATAAGCATTCAAAATAAATTCAGACTCTAAGGGTACTGAAAAAGTTTTTTTACGTTAAATATAATCACAGTAAAGACACTCATTACATTTAAAAGTGCCCTTACGTGCACTTTGAAATGTAAAATAATTTTTAGGCTGCTCCTTATAGCATACAATTTTCTTAAGTGAATTGCTTTGCTTATACCCAAACTTAGGCTGTGTAGACGTAATATCTCTAAGTTCTGGTATACCTGCTAAAATGGGCCAATACTTCTTAATAATATTTTGTACTTGTTTGGTATTTCTATTGTAAGTTAACATACATCTTGTCTGTCTATTATTTAAATTTAAATTCTGTTGGTTTACACTAGAAGGTTTCTGTCTAGAGAAGACTGGTTTAAGTACATCAGCACTCTGTTCAGTAACATTTTGTTTCCCTAATATTATTTCAGAGTGTCTATAGGTTCATAGATGTGTACTAGGCTAATGGCCGTGGAGCCTTTACAAGCCTAGCCCATAGGATTACCCTGGCATTGGGCCACCCAACCTTAGTTCCCAGTGCCTCTGTCAAGTAGAGCCACTGGAGTGAACCCAGGGTGAATTTTCTATTTCCCATCCACTCATCAAGATTTCTCTTGAAGAGGGCCAGTGAGGTGCTCTGCTTGACATGTATGGGAAGTCTATTCCATAGCATGGGCAGTCTCTGGGTTATGAACCTGTCCCTCCAGCATGTTCTGTTGATTGTGGTAATGAGGTTGAGGTCACTGGAGCGTGTGGTGCAGAGGGATTGGGATTTCTTTAGATGCAGCATTTCTAACAGAGCTGGGTCAGACATAGCTTTGTAAGTTAAGCAGAGATCGCCTCTAAGTAGGTGATATGAGACAGAGAATAGTTGGAGTTTTTTGAGTCTGTCCATATAGGACAAATGTTTAAGGCCTAGGATCCTCTTTGTGAGGTACTTTTGTGGGCTCTCCAATTGTTGCAGGTGTTTAGTGAGATACAAGTCAAATGGGGAATTGTACTCAATGATTGGCCTAATGAGGGAAGAGTAGAGGGAGACAATGACCTCTTTCTTCCTGGATGAAAAACCCTTAGTAATGAGATGTGCCACATAGTAGGACCTTCTGACCACAGTGGCAATGTGGTGGTCAAAGAAGAGGTTGCTGTCAACCTGTGTTCTCAGATCTCTTATAACGCCTTCTGTATTCAGTGGACTACCATTGATGTGGTAATTCATGGGAACTGTGTTTTTCCCAAAGGTCACCTACGATCGCTCATTGAGGAGCCTGTGGAACCAGAAGCAAATTCCAGTACTCAGCATACAACTGAAAATACGTTAGACGCTAGCATTTCACCTTTACCAAATAACGTGCCTCTCTCAACTGACAACATTTCAGAGCATGCAAATATTTTAGAAACAACAGTAGATGCACATTTAGTGCGTGCCCTCAATCCAGTGGATTTTCCTTACTACTACAGAAGCCCTTGCCAATGTCCAAACCACGAGAATGAATGATGAGTCTTTCCAACACAAACAACAAGACAAGTCGACCTGTCACACAAAGTCAGACCAAGAGGTGATTTTTAATCTAAGTATAACTTAAATGAAGATGAACATTTCATTTTAAGCAAAGGTCTAACCTTTATTCCTTCAATTATTACAGAGCTATCTGATACTTTATTAGAAATTAAACAGTTCATTAGAAATCTTAATTTAAAATTAATGTTTGGAAACAATAATGACTATTCTGTTGATATATTAAAAAGGTCCAATTTGTTTGTGCCTTATCATAATACGGTTTTGCAAGCATTTGAAAAAGCAGTTGAACATGATGTGTATGACCTGTATAAGATTCATTCTTGTCATAAATTTTAAATTTAACTCCAGCATAAGTAAAAGCTATACACTCACTTAATAAGAATGAGGACATAGTTATAAAAGGTGCTGATAAGGGGAGTGGTGTTGTGATATTAGACACTACATACTATAATAGCATGTATGAAATGTTAAACTCAGCAGACTATGATGCTATAGATAGAAGAACAAGTAATCTTTTAGCATTAGAAGTTAGAAATATCATGGTAAACATGCATGATAGTCATCAGATTTCAGATGGCCTTTTTAGTTATCTGTTAGTAGAACATCCTAAGCTGCCTGCTATTTATGGTGTGCCTAAAATTCACAAGAACCTAGCATATCCTCCAATGAGGCCTATAGTCTCAGCTAGAGGTTGGGCTACAGCGCCCATCTCAAAATACTTGGAACAACAGCTAAGACCTTTGTTAGATAGCACAAGTATGATATTAAGAGATACCACAATGTTTCTGGAAAAATTATACTAATGGTCACAAGGTAAAGTTGAACCTTATTATTTTTTAGTGACCCTTGACGTAGATTCTCTCTTCACTGTTATCCCACATGACTTTGGCATTCATAGTGAGAGTAATTTTTTGAATAAATACTCTAACCTGTCACATATTCAGATACAGCTATTATGTTATTTATTAAAACTGGTGTTAGAAAATAATGTCTTTATCTTTAAAATAGATGTATATCATCAAACCAGTGGAGTGGCGTTGGGTGCACCTGTCGCAAACACCTACGCCAATATAGTTATGTTTATGTGGGAAGAGAGATATATACTGTCTAGCAAGAATCCATTTCAAGAACATGTTGGCTTCTACAAACGCTTTGTAGATGATCTCTTTTTAATATGGAAAAGTGACATGTCTAAATTTCATACTTGTTTTGAATATATTTCTAACACAGAGAGTTTCTTGAAATTTAAATATACTTCCACCACACATACAGCTTTTCTCGATGTGTTACTTACAAAAGAAGAGATGGGTATCTTACAAACTCAACTCTATCGCAAACCAGTAAAAAAGAATATGTATTTACATCGAACCAGCATGCACCCTCCCTTTATGTTTGAGAACATTGTGAAAGGCAAAGCTTAATACATCTGATACGCATATGCATGCACAACTTGAATCTATGGCTATTGATTTTTATGAACGAGGTTATAGACACTCTGAAATAATATTAGGGAAACAAAATGTTACTGAACAGCGTGCTGATATACTTAAACCAGTCTTCTCTAGACAGAAGCCCTCTAGTGTAAACCAACAGAATTTAAATTTAAATAACAGACAGACAAGATGTATGTTAACTTACAATAGAAATACCAAACAAGTACAAAATATTATTATGAAGTATTGGCCCATTTTAGCAAATATACCAGAACTTAGAGATATTACGTCTACACAGTCTAAGTTTGGGTATAAGCAAAGCAATTCACTTAAGCAAATTTTATGCTATAAGGTACAGCCTAAAAATTATTTTGCATTTCAAAGTGCACGTAAGGGCACTTTTAAATGTAATGAGTGCATTTATTGTGATTATATTTATTGTAAAAAAATTTTAACCACCCTTCTTTATAGTCTGAATTTACTTTGAATGCCTATAGTAACTGTAACACCCAAAATATAATATACATAGCACTGTGCACTACATGCAATGGTTATTATGTAGGGATGATGAATCGTAAATTCAAAGAATATATAAGTAATCACCTATCTGATATTGGGTGTAAAAATAATACCAATGCATTATTTATACATATAACTGAAAATGTTGAGGCTCATGCCTTTAAATTTGCTATCTTGAAGGTTATGCATTTTCTTTTACGTGGAAAAAATATAAAATTACTTACTGAATATGAAGAGATGAAATGGATATTGAGGTTAAAAGCACATTTACCCCCAGGACTAAATGGTACATTTTCTCTAAGACCACTACTAAAGAAACTACATGCACACGTTTAATATCTTGTATATTTATAGCTCTATAAATACCATATAGCTGCTATATTATTTTAATTTCAGTTTTATACCTTAATTTGTCATTTTTATTGATTAATTGAATACTGTCATGTGACTAGTATGACTACTTAAATTATGCCTTTAGTATCCTTTTGTATGTGATGCCTGAAGAAGCCTTTGTGGTGAAAGCTTTACCTGCCTGCCTATTAAAGAGACCATTCAGCAGTGTTTCCACTGGCGGTTTTTGCCAAAATGTTGGATATCCCCAGAATGTGCCTTGGAACTAGGGAATGTCTGGAAGAAATCTCCCATTGCCAAACCCTCACTGTTTCTCGACACAGGGGGTAAGATCTGTTTCCCCCCTGTTTGTTGATGTACCATACCATGGACATGTTGTCCATTTGTACTGCAATAGTCCCTAGAGGGAGAAAGCTCTGAAGTGCTTGCAATGTTAGAAGCACCATTCTCACCTCTAAAATACCGATATGCAAACTGGCATCTTGTATTGACCATGTGCCTTGGACCATCTGACCCAGGTAATGACCCCCACCTCAGCTGGGAGGCATCTGTGGTCAGTGTGGCATTGGGGGGAGGAAGAACAAAAGGTCATCCTTGTTCGACTTCTTCCTGGTGGAGCCTGGTGGAGCCACCACAGAAGAGAGTCCTTGCACACTTGAGAAAATTTGATTGGATGACTGAGGGGGTAGATATGTAAAGATCATTGAACCGGCCATGTCCATTGAAGGATTCTCATATGTAGGACTGCTGTTGGAATCAAGGTTATCGTGGCAGCCACTGAACCTATTGGTCTGAGTACTAGACTTGCCAAGGGTGTCGGAATGTCCAGAATCTGTATGATATGCAATCTTAAAGTGGATATCCTGTCTGAAGGCAGGTAGGCAAGACAGTTGGCTATGTGTAGAAGTGTCTATCAACTGTACGGGATGTAGCTGTGATTTCTGCAAGTTGATTGTGATGCCCATGGTAGGGGCTAATTGTAGTAGATAATATTTGGCTTGTAGTTGTAGATGCCTGGTTGATGCTGTCAGGAGCTAGTCATCTAGGTAAGGAAATACACTGAATCCATGCAGTCTCAACTGAACTGCTACTACTGAAATGCATTTGGTGAATACCCTGGGGGCAGTGGTGAGACCAAAGGGGAGTATTCTGAATTGATAATGACTGGGCCTCAGATGGAAGCAGAGAAACCTTCCAGGGTGCCTGTTCACGTTGATATGATAGTACGCATTCTGAAGGTCGATGAAGCACATCCAGTTGTCCTTTTGTAATAGTGGTGGAATGGACTGAACTGTGACCATCCGGAACTTCGAATTGTCTACTGATTTGTTTAGGAATGTTAGGTCAAAGATTAATCTCAGGTCCTCTGTCTTCTTTGGCAATAAAATTTACCTCGAGTAGATTCTGGATCCGACTTGGTCTGCTGGGACCTCCTGGATAACTGCTTTTTCTTGCAGCTTTGTAATCTGCAATGCTGCTTCCTCCCTCTGATTGGGTGGAACATCGAGGAGATTTTTCCTTGGTTTTGGTAATTTTTTGTGAACCAGCCCTGACTTGGCCTAAGTGGTTACAAGTGGATAACCTCAGTACCTGCTGGAGTTACTGAGGGCATAAAATAAAACCAAAAAATACCATTTGCCTTCCCTAGTGGTGAAGCTTCGAGCTCTGGAGTGTCTTCAATGGGGGTGTGCTGATGCACTGACATGCTTGCTTTCTTCCTGGACCCTGGGGTTTTCTCTTTTCCAGTGTTCATGCCTCTCGCAGTCCTTGTTGGAAGTAGATCACTCAGTTTACAGTCCCTGTTGGAAAGAACTTGGTTGCCCTTTGCTAAAATGATGCAGATAAGTACTCAGATCCTGTTATAGTTAACAATCCTTTATTAACAGATGAGTGCTGCTTAGAAGACTGAGTTACACTGGTTACAGCAGGGCTTTTTATTTGTTTTTTTTGGTGGGTGGCCACATGGTACACCATCCATTACATCACAGGGAAGTTTCTGGGGGCATTGCCTTTATTAAGATTATTCATGGTACAATGGGGGCTTGACCATGTGTGCTTGGGGGGGGGGGGGGGGGGGTCCAATGTCCAAAATTGTGTTAACACTTTGTTTGCCACTCCAAAAAATCTTTCTATTACAGTACCAGACATTAGGTTTTTAAACCATAATTAAATTAAGACAAAAATCTAATGAGCAATAGACAATGGTTTGAAATTATGTGTAATTTGTTTTCATTGCTTTTGCTGTGGATATAAATAACTGTTTAGTATACTAATGCTTAACATCAGAAAGTTGTAAAGTGTTGAGGAATATATTGGAAGGTGGTATCGTCATCTAAGTGCTGCTGCGAAACATCTTCGTCAGATCTGCCAGTATCCAAAAGGATGGAGGTCTTTTGTTAATTAATGGGGAATTGAAATGAATTAAATTAATGTTAAAATTAACAGCAGTGTTTATATGCTATAATACTTGTCCCTTGTAAGGATTGCTTTACTTGGAGTACGGAAGGTGGTGGTGGGGCTACGAAGTGGCCAGTGGGATAAAGCGTTGCAACATAATCTAGTTGTCCTGCCCAAATCAGAGCTGTGTCCCTGTAGTGTCGTGTTCCTTTCCAAAAATAGAGTGGGACAGAAGGGCCATTAATTTCAAATTATCCCCAGCAGTACATATGAGGAGATTTCAGCCAGGGTGTCCATTAGTACAGTAGACCCTTGTCTGAAACCAAGGGAAGAAAAGGCACGGTGTTACTGGGGAAGGAGGGTGAGGTGTAATGCAAAGAAACCTCAGTCTTTTGCATTTAATAGGGTCATGCTGCATAGTCTATTATCCTGTGTATAGCTGGAGCAGGAACTTGTTGGTTACAAATTAAATTGCAATAAGACTTAAGAATAGGGTAAAGAAGTGGTGGACGGTTCATACAACAAACAAATCTTGTTCATAGTGGCTAGTTTACTGGAAAAATAAACTGATCAACAAAACCGCTAGGGTCCCGGGATGAATAGTTTACTCTAAGAATCCACATGGTGTTGGAAAACTTGGGGAGATTGCATGGAATGTCAAGGCTGCAACTGTGCCAAATAAAATAAACAGAAATAAAATAAAACAAAAGTGGAAAATAACATTAAAGTTTGTAAAGTGGGCAATTAGAGTGGGTAGCCAGCGGCAACAGGGGGTTGCCCCTGCCTATGTGTGTGTGGAGGGATGGGAAACAATGGGCGAAGATGCAGTGGAGTCCTTCGGTTTTCAATCATGAACAGAAATGGGGCTAAAAATATGTAAAATGCCAAGGGGATCCACAGGATTGACAAGAATATATCTGAATACAGACCAAAAGTGGCTGTCACAGTGAACCGGGGGCAGCCTGTAGGTCGAAACTTGTGGTAAAAAATTAGATGCATCATAAATGGCTTGGTATTGCGTGAGGAGGGAGGGAAAGGTCTAAAAGATTCTGGCTTTTAGGAGCTCACTGCGTAGTCTGGCCAACAGTGTCCATATGGACAAAAGCTGTGGCTTCCCAAAATAAACTCCAACTTATTAAACAATGGTGGGAAGTATGCATGGATGGGTTGAATGAAAGAATAAAACAGCCTGAATGTGACTAATCATTCGGAGGAATGACCACAAGACTAGACAAATGGAAAAAATGGGATTAAGAGAACCATGAGGGTCTGCCATGAATACCATGCCGAAAAGAATCCACATGGTTTTGGAGTGCCTGGGGTCCACGCTGTCAACAAGAAGAATTCACAAAGGACATCCAACTACATCTATATTAATTAGCCTTACAATGTAGCAACTAGGCTCCAGTTTGAATGGACAAGGGCCGCATGCAGCCTGCAACACCAGGGAGGGCATCCCTGTCTGTCAGACTGGTTGTAATCGGTCAGGATCTATGGGCATTAAGCCAGTGAAGATAATCAGCATCCAGCTAGGAAGTCAGAGTTAGGAAAATACTAAGGATATAATCCAAGTTTGACCATAAGATTGCAAAGAACAAAAGTGTACTAAACATGGCATACAAACAAGGAGGGCTAAGGACTTACTTAATTTAAATCATTTAAGTCCGGTGTGGGTGGATGGTATCAGGAAATCATTTTCTGAACATAGCAGAGGTTTTCTAGACTAGTCTCATTGAGTCCAGTGTATATAAGCAGAAATCTCTGAGCTATTTCCCTTAGATCACAGCCAGATGGCAGACCAGATGGCTGTTTTGAAAACAGTGAAGCATTTTTGTAGAGGAAGAAGCAGCTTAATAAAGGGAGTGGGCCAGGAAAAAGATTATCTAGGGTGGATGGTGAAAGGAGATTTACACCTAGGGGTTCTAATGGCTGGAATGCTGATTATAGATGTGGCGTACCATCCCTAGAGTTCGAAGGAGCAATTACCGTAGGGACTGGAAAAGGGATTTCAAGGTGGGGGGGGGCAAATAAATAAAAATAAATCATGCCTATTACAGTTTGAGGGAGAATATGAAAGGTTGGGTACTATTGAGTGCTTGGGGGGAGGGACCATAACTGGAAGGGTAGGAAAAGTATAAGAGAGAGGGTGTTGGCAATAATTGAGAAGAAAAACTAACGTTAGTCTCCTAATAACAGTTTGAAAAAAATATACCCAATGCAAAAATATGTACAGAAAGTAATTAATTGATCCTAGTTTCATATTACTTCATAACAATAAGGTAAAATACTTATTACATCAGATGCGCTAGTCAGTTTAGAAAGTGAAGTCAAAGCCGCTATGCAAACATGAGGTAAAAGTAAGAACCTTTAGTTGGTGTAAAGAAAAAAACTACACACATTAAGACATAGGACCACAGGGGATCCATACATGCAGGTACCTTTGTTGAAGAAGTCTGAGAGCTTGGTGAGGGGAGGCTATTGGGTGGTTCCTAGCCTCGGTTTCCTGAAAGGCAATGTAGATGGATTAGGTCATCAGTAGAACATCTTGTGGTCTAGCCTTTGCAGGGTCAGAACAGGTATGATAGATTCCTCTTAGTTCAGGCCTGGGGCTTTCCAGGCTTGTAGTCTTATCTGCCATTCTAGCTCTTTTCTCTCTAGTCTATCATTAAGGTTGCCATTGAGTGGGATATCCTCAATTCTGTCCAAAATGAGAAAAATAAACATATTGTATCCCAGTTTATCCTTGGCGTCCATAGCCAGACAGTTGGATGTGACACTGTATTGTATGTCGTGGTTGTGTCTAGCAATCCTAGTTTTTAGTCTGTTGACCGTTTTACCAATGTAACTGAGTCCTGTACACTACTTTCTTGGTGTTGCAGTTTGTAAGTGTCCAGGAGCTAAATCTTTTCTGGTTGTTAGGGCAGAAGAAGCTATTGGTCATGAAGGTGCAGTAGGTGCATAGTGGATTGCTGCAGGCATAAGTACCTCCTTTGTTGTTATTGGGGGTGTTGATTGTTCGATGTAGTCTCTGATGTTGCATCCTCTTTTTGCAGTGGATCCTGGTTGCTGTGGTAAAATCTGGTTGAGGTTTTTGTTCTCCTTGATGATGCTCCAGTTGTTTTTTATAATCTCTTGTATGCTGGTGTAGTCCAGTGAGTATCTGAGGGTTATGCTGATCTTTCAGTTGGTGCCAGTCCTTGTTCCTCTGATCTCTCTGAGGCTTCTGTGGTGGTTGTGCTGCACCAGGACTCTGTTGGGATGGCTGGCAATTTTATGCAGTATGATGGGGCTTTGGATGTCGGTTAGGAGCTTCTTGCTCTAGCCCCTTGCAAAAAACCCTTTTCCAGTTCATAGATGTTTTTTGTAAAATTTTGGATTTCCTTAGTGACTCTTGCTATCCTTGTGACTTTACTACATTTCATTTCAGGCAATGAGAGTGCATACTTTTAAAGTGGAGAAGGAGGTTAACCCTGGTGGGTTTTTGATATAAATTGTTGGTCAGAGATTGTTGGTCAGAGATCCTTAGTTTAAGTCCTTGCTGATAGTAGGGCACGGATTTTCCACCCTGCCCGGCTGTGTTTGGTTGTAAAAAGAAGAAAATTGGTGGATTTGCTGATGTGGTCGAAAAATAAAAAAAATTGGTGGATTTGCTGATGTAGTCTAAAAATAAAAACAATGCCACAGCACTTAGATGACTATACTACCTTCCAATATAATCTTCAACACTTTTACAACTTTCTGATGTTAAGTTAAGCATTAGAATACTAAACAATTATTTATATCCACAGTAAAAGCAATGAAAACTAAGGAAAATAAATTATGTATAATTTCAAACTGTTGTCTATTGCTTATTATATTTTTGTCTTAAATTAATCAAGCTTTAAAAACTTAACGTCTGACACTGTAATACAAAGTTTTTTTGGGTGGCAAACAAACTGTTAACACAAGTTCAGAAATTGTACCCACCTCCAAACATATATGATCAAGCCTACCATAACATCATGAATAATCTTAATAAAGGCAACCCCCCCAGAAACTTCTCTATGGTGTAATAGGCGGGCCTACCATGTGACCACGCAACAAAAGCCAAATAAAAAGCCCTGCTGTAACCAGTGTAACTCAGTCTTCTAAGCAGCGCTCATCTGCTAATAAAGGATTTTTAAGTATAACAGGATCTGAATACTGTCTTCATCATTTTAGCAAAGGACAACCAAGTTCTTTCCAACAGGGACTGCAAACTGACTGATCTACTTCTAACAAGGACTGTCAGAGGTATGAACACTGGGAAAGAGAAAACCCAGGGTCCAGGAAGAAAGCAAGCATATCAGGGCATCAGCAGACCCCCATTGAAGGCACTCCACAGCTCGAAGCTTCACCACTAGGGAAGCCAAGTGGTATTTTTGGTTTTGGTTTTGATAATTGGAAACATGGAATGGAATAGCCTCTGCATATGATCCTTTGCACCCAATGATCATTTATTATAGCTAACCAGGCATCTGGGTGCAAGCATAAGCACTCATTGACTGTCTCTAGAGAGGGACAGTTGGGCAACCTCTCAGGAGCACTGAAATGATCTATCTGAGAAGGAATCCTGAGATCCTTGACGTTGTGGTCCTTCTCTGCCATGTGGTTGGCATCTACCATTATAGTTGTTTCTCCCTCTGCCACTGCAACAACACCTCCCTGTAATTCTTGAAAAGGACCTTGAAACTTTTTGAACTACATTTATTTACCTCCTAACTGGTTCCTGGAGAAAGGCCTTTGTGGGCTAGAAAAACAGATTCCAATGGCAGACAAGGTCTTTCTGTCTTTCTCTCTACAGGTAAGCATCTCTTTAACAGTGGGGCCAAACAATGATGATCCATCAAAAGGAGCATTGATGAAGGACACCTTGAAAGGTTCCGCAAAGTCACAAAGCCACATCTAGGCATGACATCTTATAGAAATACCTAAACTGGCAACCCTTGAGGTGCCCTCTGTGGCATGTGAGATTAGCCTCATGGATGTGTTAGATATAGATAAACTGCAGGGTGGCCAGTCTGGAGGAAAAAGTTTTCTGTTCCTCTGCAGACATGGACCCAGGGGCAGAGCTATTGAGTTCCTTAATTAAGTCTCTGTGTAGTCTGGTAAAGTGTGTCCGATAATTCAGCAACTGCAATGTGAAGATTGCTGATGAGTAAACCCACTTCCCAAATCTGTCCAAAGCCGTAGACTCCCTGTTAGGGGGATGGACAGAGGAGCTTTCCTCTGATAGCTCCTTCTTGGTGGTTGCTGTAACAACCATGACATATACAGGGATACCTTTTGTCCAATGCTGTCTGTCAGTGGGAGCACTGAGGATCTTGTCAGGTCATTCAAGGATTGGTTCCACAGCATCCAGTTCCCTTCCTACCCTGTGGGAGACAAGGTCAACAAGGTCTTCTGCAGGGAGGCACACCCAAGATGTACATCGGCCAGATCCGAAGGCTTCCAATAACACTGACTCCTCCTGGGTAGGGTTTTTGGAGGGCCATCCATCTTTTTGGCACAGGATTTCAAGAATGTCTCGAAAAGAGACATCTTCAGGTGGAGATCTTGGGGACCCTTCCTCCTCATCAAAGTTGGTGTCCTCAGATATGGATTCTTGGGGGAATTCAGGTGCCTCCTTTTCCACTGTCTCTTATCAGGGACCTCATTGGGATGCTCCAGGAAGGTATTGGAAGAGATGGGGAGTTCTAAAACTGGAACTGGTTGGAAGCTCTTCGGGGCTGGCTGTCCTGGAGGAGATAGAAAACAGGATTCAGGCACAGTATCCAAAGTGAGGGAGGGACACAGATCTGAGGAAGCTAAGAGAGTAGTCACAAAGACAAAAAGCAAAGCAAAAAACAAGGCATCAGAGAAACTCCATCAGCTTCTGGAAAGTGGCTCAGCATATGGCACAAAGAAACTTCATCTGGTTGCAAGGCAGAGACAGAAGGATAAAAAATATATACAAAATATAGATATGGTGTCATCAGACACCAGTCATAAAGGATGCAAGTAACAATCTGCTCACCAGTTCACCAGATATCAATGACAGTAAGGAGGAGTACTTTCAGCAGCTTCTGAAAGAAACCCCTGGTACAGATTACAGTGAAAGTGGAAAAAGAACCCACCACAGAAGAAGTATGAACATCAAGAAGAAAAATGAAGTATGGGAAAACAGCAGGCTCAGATGAGGTCATAGCAGATATGATCAAAAATGTTGGGTGAGCTAGGGGAGATATGGATCCTGATGGTGCTCGTCTTGGTATGGAGAGAAAGGTGTACTCCAGATGACTGGAAAATAACTATTTTATTATCACTGTACAAGAACAAAGGGAACAACTGTTGGCAGTACAGAGGCATCAAACTCCTGTCCCACAGCACGAAATTACTGGAGCAGTTTACTGATAAATGAATACAAAGAGTAGTAAAAAGTAAGATAGGAGATGAGCAGTTCTGATTCAGATCAGTATGCAGCACAACTCGCACAATGTTTCCATTCAGACAGATAGTGGAGAAAAAGCTGGAGATAAGGAAAGAGTCAAAATGGACATTCCTAGACTTGGAGAAGGCATATAGCAAGGTCCCAAGAAGGCTGATTTGGGCATTCTTGAAATGGTTTGAAGTCCCAGAAACACAGGTAGAATTAGTGCAGTCTTTGTACAAGGACCCGATAACACAAGTATAAACAGTGTTTGGACTCACAAAAGGGTTTCAAGTGGGAGTGCATGTGTATCAGGGTTTAATTCTGAGCCCATGGATGTTTATACTTGCGATTGATTACATTAGCAAACATTACAGAGGAGACAGATCAAAAAAGTTGCTGTCTGCACACAATGTGGCACTATGAGCAGACTGAACAGAAATGTAGGCATATAGGGGAGTGGAATGCAAAACTGATAGTACATAGGATGAAAGTGAGTACAGACAAGACGGCTGTCCAGGCAGATAAGGGAAATCAGAAGAAGATGAAATTTGAGGTAGAACGGAAAACAGTGGAATAAGTTAACAGCTTCAGGTATCTGGGAGGTGTGGTTGAAGAAAAGGGAAGTCTGAATAAGGAGGTCAAAGCTAGAATCAGACGGGCTGCAGCCAACTGGTATAGAATGCCATGGTTAGTATGCCAGAAGAATGACAAAGAAGTTAAATGTAATTTGCATACAACAGTGGTGTGGCTATTGCTTCAGTATGGCAGAGAAACTTGGACAGTGAAGGCAGAGTAGTTAAGGAAGTCTGAGATGATGGAGATAAAGTGCCTGAGGTGGTAGGATACACACTGTGGGACAGATGAAGAAATGAAGACATCAGATCAGAAGCTAAAGTAGCACCAACTGCAGAGAAGGTCAAGAAGATCCAATTACAGTGGTTTGGTCATATGTGCAGGAAAGCAGATGATGATATGGTGAAGAAGATTTGGGAGAGATAGGCAGAAGGCAAGAAAAGAAAAGGAATATATAGCCAAGATAGGGAGGGATTACATGAGAGGAGACCTTCGACAGTCAGGCTCGACTACATTGGAAAATAAGATACTTGTACTTAATCAAAAGAGGTGGTGACAGTTGACACTGCACCCTGACTCTGTGTAGAAGAAAGGGATCTTGATGATAATGATGATAAAAGGATGTTGGTGGCATAAACATGATTGCAGTTGGCAACAGATAGGCTGCATGGGTTGCTGCAATCTTTACACTGTGTGTGCAAGGAATCCTTGATAGTAGAACAGGGCAAAAGGAATGAATTTGTTGATGCTGCTCAACTGGAAGAAGAGTGAGAGCAGGAGCCTGAGCAAGAGTAATGTGAGGCTGTTGCTACAGATACAATGGGAAATATGGAGTAAGAGCAGAGATGGCACTAGACTTTTAGGAAACATTAGTAATGTTTTCCAACTATAGGGTAATTAAGGGGAAGGCTATGCAATACAGACTACATGTTTTTGACCTCATCTTTTCCTTCTGAAGTGTAGCTGCTCAGGAATTTGGTATGGGTCTCTTGTAAGGAAGATACTTCTTAGTGGATAAATGGTACTCTGGCATAGGGCTGCCAAATATCCAGAATTAAGGGACATTGTCACTGACAATGAAGAACACAAGAATATGTTTGACTGAGCACAGTAATACTGTGTGACAATCCCCTCGAGGGAAGGTTATTGCACGCTTCTATTCTGCATGCATTTTGCTTTCACATACATGTCCAGAATTTTTGATATGAAGAGTTGGCAACCTTTTCTAGCAGTGGTTTGTTTTGATTGAGTGATTTGTCTGACAGGGTACTAATCTTCTGTCAGACATGATATTTTATATAAATGTTTTATAAGTTATGTGATTTAATCATAACATTTGTTTGTCCTATTCCTTTTGGTGATTAATGGGTCTTAATGCACTTTGATATGGAGTGTCACAGGGCTAAGTATATGTGCTGCTTCATTAGTGGTGCATTGACCCTGTCTGTTGCATTAACTCAGCGTGATAACTGAGTTTGAACTCTGTGTAAATCTATTATTGTCCTTAATGAAGAATGCATAATTTAAACACAAATGTTCTGAATGACTATATGGGGCAAATGTTCAGCTTGGGCACAAAATAGATATTACTGTGTTTAACATTTTATGACTCCACTTTATGACAAAGAATCCCTGATTTTTCAAAGTCCTCTTACAATCATGTTTATATAAACTTGTCAAAATGTCAAATCCAAGTTCAAAGTGTTAACTATCAGTAGGTTATATGTGCTCCATGGATGGCTGTTACTACCACATTTTAAAATTAAACTGCAGGCAATCTTATAGTTATGTCCTAAATGAAGGAGGAGTTCCTTGATATCAAGTGGTTTGCGGACTCTGTACATGAGGTTGATGTTCAGGATGAGCATAACATTGACAACCAATGATGCTTTGAAAAAATACATATATTTGTTTGCTATTACATACTGAACATATTAAGTACTATGCTTGAATTATGTTTTAATAAGATTTTATAGCTGCTTTAACATGGCAAAAAAAATTAGAACGTATATTCATGGCCGCACTGGTAGAGATTATTAGGTTATACAATCGTCTGTAAAGGTTATACGCATATGTTGTTGTGTCTTTCGGCTTTTCCCAGTTAGGGGTCGCCACAGCAGAACTCCGGTCCGCTAATGATTGGCAGTAGATTTTTACGTGCCGAGTTGCCGGCCCTGACGCACACCCTTCAACGAAGGTACGCCCATTCACGCATGTCTCCACACAGAAGACGCTCTAGCTGAGAATCGAACAGGACAATGTCTTACTGTGAGGCGACAACGCTACCACAGCACCACCACCGCAGTAAAGGTTATACGCATATGCAGGTTGATAATAAAAATGTAAGGAAACATAGTGCTTTTAGACTGAAAATATTACCATGAAGTTATTTTGGTTAAACTTCTTTGAAAGCTGCTTCTCTGTGAATTGGCTGGTTCTCTTACTTATTTAATTTTATTAAATTGCTATTTATGGCATGATCGTGCACTCCATTGTTATCCTTTTTGTTGGACTTCTCTGAAAGCTTCAGCTCTGTACACCAGATTAAGGCATTTTCCACTTAAATTGACAATTGTTTGAGTCTCTACACAAAGGAAGCAAAACTTATTGCGCTTTATTTCATTTACCACTTATACCTGTTGAAACTGTTTTTGGAACACTTAAGCAGAAACTGCATTATTGTTTCCTGCCTTAAGAACAGCTTATCCAGGTGTTCGGGGCCATCTTAGAAACAGTCATTCTTATGACAGAAGGTCAATTACTGCCATTTTCTAATTGTCTAATCAACGTTGGCTTTCCCAGAGTTTTAGCTGGTTGATTCTTTTATTTCATTTGTTTTCTTAAATTGCTGTTTATAACACAGTTGTAAGCTGAGCTGTTCTCCCTGCAGTGCCTTTGTAGTTGTAGCTGAATAGTGGGCAGTGAGCACATTTTCATTTCTATTTTTCACTTAAATCAGTATTTCCAGACCCTCAGTTTTTCCCATGGTCGACAGATGCTCAGTCATGCACAAGGCAGCATTAGCTTAAACATATTTTCCCTTGGCTGCTCTGATTTGCATCTTGCTGGGAGTCACTCTGTTGGACTACTGTTACTATCCAGATAGTATTCCCACTGCCCTCCCTTAGCAACCACAGTATGTGCAACTTTGGTGACACTACCGATACTACTCTGATAGCTCTGCCCAGCCCTCCTTCAGCCTCCCTTAGTTTCCTTGTGCACTTAGCTAACTAACACCTAAAGCTCTGGACAATATGGAGGGCTAACCTTAAGTTAACTAATTGAAAATGAATGCCTGCTTAACACAAAAAACTCTTTCTGTGAAAGGTGTGAATACCTAGCTACTGTGAAGGCATCCTTCTGATGGACAGCAATATGCAGCGAGCATCTCATAGTCACAGCCTCATCTCACCTCAACCACAACCACATTTCAGACAGAACACACTAAAATATCATATGTGAAGAGTGTAAAAATACTTGCCAAAGCCTCCTAGAGATTCTACTAGCAGGCCATAAGGGAAGTCACTCATCACAGAAATTACAAAGGTCCACAAGATTCATTCCTGAGACAATATGAGTTCAGCATAGTGGTCCATGTGGGAGTGAATTACCTGGGATGTAAAATCTTAAGAGACATACAGAGAGACAGGTTGGAACTCTCTGGACTTTTGATAGATCCAGATAATACTCTGGCTCTATGTGAAATCCTTCTTCACCAAGAATGATACTCAGGTATAAAGAGAAGATGATTGGCTTTAATTAGCTTACTAGTTGGTATCATTACAGGGGGATCAAGCATGTATCATCCTGGGAGGATATGATAGATAGGCCTATTTGTTTTGCAAGGAATGGCCTGCATTTTTCGTTCAATGGTTTTTGCATACTGATAAAAGCCTTTGCTGTTGTCATAGTGACTTTTTAGGTAGAGTCCATCTAATCAAGATCCCAACTTAATAAATTCATCTAACCCTAAATTAGACCACATTAAGGTGGCTCTTCTCAGAGATAGGAGTCTCAGTAACAAATTACCTGATTTCAGGCACTCGTGCATCTGGAATAGGTCTATGTATGTGTAGTCACAGAAACGTAGTTTAAATGTAAAGAAAGCACTAATTCCATACTAGGGGGTTTGCACCCACTAACCCTGTCGGCCTGGTGGAAACTGACATGGTGCTTCCATATTTGTCAAGGACCCCATCTCATCTAGACTGATACCTAAAGACCCACAAACCAAGCTCCTAGAACTTCAGTAAATCAAAGAAAAGACAAGCTACTCACTTATAACATGCTACAGAACCCCCTCCATGTCTCCAGATGATCATGTCAGATTCCTGTGAGTTCTAAAAGAAATTCCTGTAAGCAATAATTCCACAATGCTTGGTGACTTCAGTTAATTAGCCATATACTACAGCATGGGTACATATAGGGTATATCAAAGACTTTTGGATGTGATAAATAAGAATTTCCTAGATTAAATAGTTCCCAAAATATTCTAGATCTGGTCCTCACCTATATTTTGTCTATTAGTTCCACTCCCCTAGTCTCTCCTTCTCCACTTAAATCAGATTATAAATTCATAATATTTAATCTCAGGACCACCATACCCATTGTAACCAACATCTCCATATTTAAGTATTTAAAAGGGTAAGCCTTATACAATTATATGATGAAAGCTCCAAACTTAACCCATGCCATCAAACTGTTGATCCCAAACAAAGCAGTCAGCATCACTAAGAGTTTTTATATGGTCAAATGCACAGATCTAGTAATCCCAACTAGAACCAAATGCAACGTGAAATTTATCCCCCACCCCCAAAGGACAACTAACATAAACAAACGTTATAATGAGGAAAGCCTCCTTAAAATTATACTTTAAGGCGAGAACACTTCAGAATGTGGATAGTATAAAAATAACACCTGAAATTAAAAGCATAAGGACTAGTAAAGCAAATCATAAACAAAGATTAGATCTTGAAACAAAGGATAACTACAAGTCCATCTTCAGCTATGTTCAAGAAAAACACTGAATATTGTTTTGAGATTTTGCTTAATAGCAGCCTCCATTTCAACCCCCATGACATCACAAATGCACTAATAAATAAGTTGCCCACTGACTTCTTCTCTGAAACCCTTAATCAACACTACTTATCCTAGACTTCGTTATGTCTCCTATCACTTCCTCCTTGGGTACTGATAACATACATGGGTGCTTATTAAACATAATCAGTGTTCCACGAAACCTCTTCTTAAACTGTTTAAACTGAGCTTAGCCACAGGCTAGGCTCATGAATCCTGGTGCATTGCTGTAGTCAAGCTCCTGCATAATGGTGGCCTTACCATGGATCCTAGAAAGTATAGACAAACCAACCTTATTTTTCTGATCTGTAAATCCATATAGCACATCATAACTGATCTCATTAATAATGATATCAATAATCTCATTAGGGTTGACTCCCAACAATTCAGTTTCATCAAAGGAAGATTGTGTCGGTTAAACCTTGCTAATTAATTTAATAGGGACATGCAAGCTATTGACAGAGGTCATGCTGTTCATACAACTTATCTCAATCTGGCCAAAGCATTCAATGCCATGTCTCACAGAAAAAGCTATCATCCTTAAACATAAAGCATAACATAGTGAGAAGGATATGCCACATAGTTTGTGTGGCAGATGCCTCTCTGCACTGTGCTCATATAACCAGTAACAGAGGATTTTTAAGATGGCTGCACACTGATCAACCACTTAATTTCAGCTCTCCCAGTGTAAAAAAAGAAACAGAGAAATAAAAAATAGTGATATATCAGCCTGAGTAAAATTCAGTTACTGGCTATTGGGTATATTGCCTGGATGCCAGCAAAGAAGAATTTTAGAGAACCTGAAAAAAAAATCAACCAGAAAATGTAAAAAAAATACTGGCTATAAAGAAACTTGCAGCTGTTCAGCAAAAAGCAGTTTAAGCTCTAGGTTTGATACAAGGGTTGGCTTCCAGTAATTTAGAGGAAAAAGAAATCAAATGATTTTAGAGGTGATTACAATAAATGAAATATTGAAGTAAATATACTCAAATAACAAAAGGCTGGAAATAAAAACAGAAGAAGCTTTAACTAGCTATTCAGATGAAATTAATAAAGCTACAAAAATCAGGCGCAGAAATGAACAAAAGGCTGGCTGAGTATAAGACTTCTCAAGAAGAGCTGTTTAATAAAATGGTATAGTTAGAAGACAGCACGCACACAGAAAACCTGATATTTTCTGTTGTACCAGAGAAACAGGAAGGAACAGTATGTATTAATTTTATGAAAGCACAAATAAGCAACTGGACTGGTATTATACAGCAATATTTGTTAAGTGAAAGGGCACAGAGTGTATGCTCCAAACCTGGCCATGAGAAAGCAGCCAAAACCTGTATTAATATAGATTGAGAAGTTATGTACCTACCATAACGTTCCATGTTAGTTGTCTTCTCTCGCCTTCTTTCTTGCTTGATGGGTTCGGAGCCGATCCTTGGCTCTGACTCGGCACTTTGCTAAGCTCGAGAGTCACTTTTACCAGCTCGAGGCAGCCCCATATCCCATGATGCAAGGCGGTAAGTACCCAGATCTCGTTTGGTACCTATAGGCAACCCTAACAATACCTAGCACAAAAAACCTTCCTAGAAGGAAAGAAAGGCAAAAAGTCTAAAGGATGGGCTATAAAAAAGGCCAGAACTAGCTGGTCTTAAGAAGCAATCTTCCAGATAGGGAGAAAAAGGTCTGTCCAGGCCAGGGGGCAGGAGGGAGGGTCGCAAGAAAGAAGGCGAGAGAAGACAACTAACATGGAACGTTATGGTAGGTACATAACTTCTCAATGTTAAGTTGTCAATCTCTTCATTCTTGCTTGATGGGACCGCGTCCCTAGCACCTCTATCCTGGGTGGCTCAATGGAACAGACTCTTGAGAACTGTAGAGCCAAAACTGGTTCTATCCCTGGAGGCCAAATCCAATTTGTAATGAGAAACAAAGGTATGAGGAGTGGCCCAAGTGGCTGCTGCACAAATAGTGTCTAATGGAAGTCTAGCCTGAAAAGCTGTGGAAATGGCTAAGCTTTTGGTTGAATGCGCTTTAGGTTTTGAGCACAGCTGTTTTCCCCTGAGCTGATAGATTTCGGAGATGGTGAAGAAAGCCATCTAGATAAGGTCACTTTGGAGACAGGAAGGCCTTTCTTATTTTCCGCATAAGAAAGAAAGAGCTGATCGGATTTCCTGAATTGTTTTGTTCTGTCCAAATAATATCTGAGTTGGCGGTGAACATCAAGATAATGTAATTTTTGTTCCGATCTGTTTGAGTAATTAGGGAAAAATACAGGGAGATCAATGGATTGGTTCAAATTAGTTTTCGAGGCCACCTTAGGCAAAAAGGTTGGATTAGTTCTCAAGGATACCCTGTCCTTGTGGAAGACCAAGTAAGGGGGACGAACAGAGAGAGCATGAAGTTCTGACACTCTCCTGGCCGAGGTAATAGCAACAAGGAAGAGTGTTTTCCATGAAAGAAACTTCAGGGAACATGAAACAGCTGGCTCGAAGGGAGGAAGAATTAAGGATGTCAGCACTAAATTTAGGTCCCATTGAGGAGGAGGACTCCTGACAGGAGGTTTAAGGAGAAAAATTCCTTTTAGAAAGGCTCTACAAAGCCTGTGGGACATAATGTTGTGATCTGCTAACCCGACATGAAAGTTCGAGATAGCAGCCAACTGAACTTTGACCGTGGAAGATGAAGAGCCCGAGTGAAAGATTTCCGCTAAGAAATCCAAAACTGCATGAACAGGGGCAGTAAAGGGATCTATATTTTTTGATTTTGCCCAACAAGAGAAGCGTTTCCACTTGCTGGTATAAATCCTTCTAGTAGAGGATTTAAGGGAAGCCACTATGATATCCCTAACAGGATTAGAGATCATAGGAAGCCTGGCTAAGGAAGGAAGTGGAGCAACCAAGCTGTGAGGTTGAGAGAAGGAATAGACCGATGCAGCTGACCCGATTGGTGAGTCAGAAGGTCTGGTACTGGGTCCAGATGCCATGGCTGCACCAATAGGTGACGATGAAGGAACGGAAACCAAATTTGTCGAGGCCAATAGGGGGCAATGAGAATCATTTTGGCTCTCAAACCGGTGGCTTTCTGGAGTACTTGTGGGATCAACGGAAAGGGAGGAAAGGCATAAAGAAGTCCCTGGGGCCAATCCTGGGTAAGAGCGTCTCTGGGGGGATGGCCTGGCAGTGGGAAGAGAGAAAAGAAGTCTGGGCATTTGCTGTTTTGGGGAGTAGCAAAAAGATCGCAACATGGGCGGCCCCATTCTAGAAAAATCTCCTCCACTATAGATTGTTTGAGAGACCACTCGTGAGGCATGAGAATAGCTCTGCTCAATCTGTCCGCTAAAAAGTTGGTTTTCCCAGGGATATGCGTTGCTACCAGAAACCGATGAGAGGAGATCGCCCATTACCAAAGTCTGAGAGCTTCTTGACACAAGGGGTAGGACTTGGTTCCGCCCTGTTTGTTGATATACCATACTACAGACATGTTGTCTGTGTAAACTGCAATTGTTCCCAAGGGAAGAAAGTCGTTGAGGGCTTGCAACGTTAAAAGCACTGCTCTCATCTCTAGGACATTTATGTGCAGGTGGTATTCGAATGGTTGCCACATCCCATGAACCATCCTGCCTTGATAATGACCCCCCCCACCCGATCAGGGAGACGTCCGTAGTGACTGTGGCTACCGGGGCCGGGGATACAAAGGGTCTGCCCTGATGAATCTGGGGAGAAGAAATCTACCAGGATAGATGATTTTTGCAAACTTGTGTCACCAGGATTTGGTGACGCATGGGAAGTTGTTGGTAAGACCACTGGGTGAACAACATCCATTGAAGAAGACGCATGTAGAAGCGGGCCAAGGGAAGAAGGGTAATGACCGCTGCCATGAGGCCCAACACCTTCAGAACCATTCTGGCTTGCACCTTTTTGCTGGCAAGGATGATCTGCACGTGACTTTGGATATCTGAGATTCTTTGGTCTGTGAGGGTTGCTGACATCCGAACAGTGTTTAAGTTTGCGCCTATGAAAGTAATAGACTGGCAGGGCAATAAGGAGGATTTTTTGTAGTTGATCGAAATTCCTAATTGAGTGCAGAGATTTAGGGTGTAATCTCTGGCTTGGAGAAGTTGATGCCTGGTGGTGGCTGAAAGGAGCCAGTCGTCGCGATACGGAAACACCTGGAATCCTTGACGTCTCAGGTGAGCAGTGACCACTGCCATACATTTGGTGAACACTCTGGGGGCTGTAGTGAGACCAAAGGGCAGGGCTCTGAATTGAAAATGACTGGATCCCAGCCGAAAGCGGAGAAACCTTCTGGAGCATCTGTGAATTTTTATGTGATAGTACGCATCCTGAAGGTCTATTGAGCACATCCAGTTGTCCTTGCCCAGGAAGGGCAAAATTGATTGAAGTGTGACCATTCGAAATCTTGTCTTTCTCACAGACTTGTTGAGATCCAATATTGGTCTCCAGTCTCCCGTCTTTTTGGGGACCAAAAAGAACCTTGAGTAGATTCCGGGCTCTGAATGGTCTGTTGTAACTGGCTGAATGGCCCTTTTTTGTAGAAGCTTTGATACTTCTAACTTTGCTATTTCCCTTAGACCGGGTGGCACATCTGGAAGGCAATTTTTGTGAGTGAAAGGACTTTCCTCGAAAGGAATCTTGTAACCCTCGGATATGATCGACTGTACCCATCTGTCTTGTGAGAGGGAACGCCAGGCTTCTGGGTACAGCGATAGTCTTCCCCCGACTGCCTCCAAGGATGGACAGTCGGGCAACATCTCAGGGATGCTGGAAGGGCTTGTCAGAGAGAGGCTCTCTGCTTCCCTGGTTTTGTGGACCCCCTCTGCCTCTAGGGCGGCATCTGTTATTATTACCCCCTCTGCCTCTAGGGGTAAACTGACCACGTGTGTCTGGCCTGACTCCTTGGGATTTACGGAACCACATTTTTCCGCCCTTCTGACCTTTAGGGTAAGGTCTAGAGGAGGTAGAAAAACGGACCCCTATGGCAGAAAGAGTCTTGCCATCCTGCTCACACCTGGTCAATGTATCCTTCACTTGAGGGACAAACAATGCTGACCCATCAAAGGGAGAATTCGTGAAGGACGCCTTAAAGGGATCTGCAAAATTACAGAGCCGCATCCAGGATTGACGTCGGAGAGCCACTCCTGTACCTGCGGCTCTACTCGCTCCATCTGCTGCATACGAAATCAGCCGCATGGAGAAGTTAGCTATAGAATTAAGGATTCCTAGCTGAGAAGCAATCTTTTCTAGAGCCCCTGGAGCTGTAGGATCCTGTACTACTTCACCTAGTTCTTTAAGGATGTCCCTTTGGAGTCTGGTGAAGTGACATAAGTAGTTCAGCGAACGCATGGCAAAGGTCGCTGAGGAGAACATCCGCTTACCATACCTGTCCATGGTCCTAGAATCCTTATTAGGAGGATGGACTGGTATGGAAGGATCTGCAAGTTCCTTCTTAGTGACGGCCGCCACCACTATGGCATCGACAGGGACACCTTTTGTAAGGAATTGCTTTTCAGAAGGGGCTGTAATAAATTTAGACGGCCTCCTAGGAACTGACTCTACAGAATCAGGAGCAGCCCAAGCCTTCCGAGCAATAACCTCCATAAGGGGGTCGAAAGGTGGAGACACCCAGGAGGTGGAGGGTCGAGATCCAAATGCCTCTAGGTATACCGACTCATCCTCGGAGGGATTTATGGAGGGCCAGTTTCCCCTCTGTTTTAGGAGTTCCAGGATGTCTGAAAAGGAGACATCCTCAGAGGGGGATCTTGGGGACCCCTCCGACTCATCTAAATCGGTATCTGAAGTGGTAGACTCAGGGGAGTCCAGGTGTTTCCTCTTACAAGTCCTCTTGCGCGGAGGATCTCCTGACTGGTCAGGAGAATCCTCGGAAGAGGGGGTTCTTCCCAGTGGGGAAACCTGAGGCGGTGGATCTCTAGGTCCGGGAGCAAGAGAGTGGGAAGAGATATCGACAGGCACCGTAGAGGGAGGAGCTAAGGGAATAGACTGCTGACTGAGCCCAGTGGCCAGCACACTCTTCATCACCTCGAAGGCTCCCCTCCCAGGGAGATCCGAGAGAACCCGTTCAAGAAACTGGGACTCCCAGGCCCACCAAAAGGGAAGGCTCGAGGCAGATGTCGGAGCCGAGCTCACCAAGGCCGAGCTCAAGGGGAAGAGCGGGTGAACAAGGGTCCGATGCCACTCACCCCCTCGGAGGAGACCAGGGAAGCCCGACCACCGAATCCCTCCAAGGAAGGTCTCGAGGAGGAGATAAGAGTAGATGCTGAAGGTGCAGAAGGAGGGGGTATCTGCCCCTCAGCCATAGCCGTAACTATTCCCGTAGACTCCAGCTCCAAACTCTGGGGTAGAGTCGAAGGAGGAACTTGAAGGGTGTGTGGACTAATAGTCATCTGTTGAGACGGACTATGAAGCATCTGGGCCAGTGCCTGTGATTTTAATAATCTGCTTACCACCCTCTCTAAATCATGGTCTGATAACCTGGAAGACCTAGATGATCGGCTCCAATGGCTCAGTTCCGAAAGAAGAGGTGAGGTCGCAGCCGACAGAATCGGTTCCAAAGAGGGAGACCTGAACCTCTTCCTCGAAGGAACCATCGGAGCCGACAAACCCATGGATCCAGTCGGAGCCGATAACTTTTCAGCTCCGAGTGTAGATCTAGATGCATCAGCTCCAGCCGGAGCCGATACAGGCATAGAAATAGTGGTGTCGGAGCCGGTCGGTGCCGACACCGAAGCCTGGGCCACATGGTGGTCAGAGCCAGTCGGAACCGACACCAAAGTGACCATAGCAGTTTCGGCACCGATAGCCATCGGTGCCGAGGATTTAGCCAAGGTCGGATCGGCTCCAGCCGGAGCCGATCTCGACTCCAACAAAGTCGGAGCCAAGGCCGGAGTCTTAGATACAGAAGCCTGGGCCTTAGTCTTGGAAGGCTTTCCCGGAGCCGATTTGGCCGGGGAGCCCTCCGGTTTAAGGAGTCCCCTTAAAATAAGCTTATTTCTCCTTTCCTGCAGGACTCTCTGGCTAAAAGAGTGACATATTGCACAGGAGTCCTGCAGGTGGAGAGGTCCCAGGCAGTATAAACAAGAAGTGTGACCGTCTGTCAGAGACATCTTCTGACAGCACGAGTCACACTTCTTGAAGCCTGAGACCCTCTGCTCTTTGGACATTGTACACAAACAGTACACACAGAGTCCCAAATCAGACAATTAAAATTAAAGGATAATAAGTAAAAACCTCACACACACACACCCTGACCGGGGGGGGGGGGATGGGAGGGAAAGAAAGGCCTGACTAAAAAGATGAAGAAGGAAGAATAAAGTTAGTCAAAAAGGGGCTTACAATTAACTAAAAGTGAAAGATTTTTAAGAAAAAATGATTTTTTTATCTGATAGGGGCAACTAGCAGTTTCAAAATAAACACTTACCAGGAGCTGGTAAAAGGAGGACCTCATCAGCGAAGCGGCAAACGAGATCTGGGTACTTACCGCCTTGCATCATGGGATATGGGGCTGCCTCGAGCTGGTAAAAGTGACTCTCGAGCTTAACAAAGTGCCGAGTCGGAGCCGAGGATTGGCTCCGAACCCATCAAGCAAGAATGAAGGCAAGATTGACAACTTAACATGCAATCATACCAACAGAAAGAGTTGATCCTGACAAAACTGTGGCCGAAGGGAAAAAGTATTGAAAATGGAAGACAGCATTATGTTTGTAGAAAATTATTCACTGTACACCAGGAAAAAGAAAAGCAATTTTATCCCAGCAAACAGGGAATGTTGAGAGACAGGTGTGAGATTCAAGCTGCTGTATCCAGCTGTCTTCAGAAAAATTTTCATAGAGGAGTAAATGCATTTTTTTGATGCAGAACAGGCTAACGAGGAAATTAAAGTTTATTCAACAAGAAGTGAGGCAGAAACAGAAGAATCTTTGCTAGTGAAACCTTTCTCAATGTTCCAAAGAAAATGCTTGAGAGACAGAAAGGCACAGGAGTTGACTAGAAAAATCAGGAACACCTTGGACTTGAACCAGAGTCTGGTGTTGGGAGATGGAGATGAACAGGAAGAAGACTAACAACACTGAAACTGGTGAATAAATGGGAGAGTATAAAACATTGATCACATTTCTGAAATATGGGTTTACAAGAAAAAGTGGCTGAGAAAGACTGGACTTTTGTTGACTTTGTTAAACTTGTGGCTGGACTGTAAAGCATATACCCCACTTTATTTCATTACTGCTTAAAAAGACAGTAAAAGGGGAACAGGTAACTGTAAGTAAATAATTTGGTTCTTGTTAGTATTTGTATAAAGCATTTCATGATATACACTATCTTATATATACAGTAAAGCAGTTTTGTGTAGTGTGTAGATTGCTGTATGTATTAAAGATTTAAGTAAAGAAGTACTTTTTTAATTGTAAGAAATATAGGCTTTACAGTATAACTAGAGAAGAAAGGCTGGACAAAAGCAAATTTAATGTTAATAAGCTGTGACCATGAGCTGCTGGGGTATGAGTGGGTTATAAAAAATACAATGATTATATTACATGTAGAACTAAGATATTTTTCTTATTTTTTTTTAATTGTCTACATCAATGCCCTTAACTTAAGCTAAAAGCAAGTGCGTTTGTATGCAAGTAGGCTTGAAAAATAAGAAAATTGTGCAAGCCATGAAAAATGCGAAATTTCTTACATCTGCAAAAATATTGGCTTGTTTTTTTTTTCATCAGCAACTGTTCAGTGGGGGTCAAGAAGTCTCCAGCTGAATGCAGCTGTACAGTCTGTTATGAGTGAAATTTACAAAGATTCATTGATAAATACTTTTATATGGTGATGAGATGATGCATCTGAAAGCAATTAATATTGCAAGTTCCAAACATTCTTTGCTGAGTAAATACAACATTTAAAGGTACAATGGCCACCAGTTCAATGAAAAATAAAGTTTGAAATTATGGGTAGTGAATAAGAGGTAGCATCCTCTCTAACAGCCTTAATTCTTTAATGTCAATAGTAGAACAATGTACAATTTAGTTTTAAATACAGCAACAGAAATTTATCTTAGGGCTTAAAGTTAATGCTTGCTGAAAGCATGTAAGCTGTTTTTACATCTGGAAAGAGAATACAGATAAGAAAAGAATAGACAGCAATCAGTGTAAGTGGGAACACTGGCTATAGCATGGGTCACCTTAATTTTAGGTTAGGTAATGTTAATGAGTTCAGCTGTCATTTTGGGGAAATTGTTCTTATGTGGAGGGTTAAACTTCCTTTTTTTGAAGATGTACATATTTTTGTGCATTTCTTCCACATTAATAGAGATAGGGGTGGTTTGAAAATATATTTATTTTTTTGTTTAAGGGTTTTCATTAAAACAACTGTATACAAGACCAGCCTGCCTTTCTTCTTTTGTTAATCTATAAGGCCTATCAACTAAAAAAATGCTTGTTTACTTTAATATCTTTAACACATACAACAGTCACTGAAGAAATTTTCCCAACACTCAAAATACCCCTGACTACACACTGCACAAAACTACTTAGAAAATGTGGCATAGGTTAAAACGGAGATGAGAAGAAACAACTGTATAAAAGATCAGCATGCCAGACATTAGTGTGCACATCTAACAGGAAAGTTGGAAATACATACTCAAAAAATTAACGTGTAATGAGCTTTTTATCATAAGAGCTACATTATCCATTTCATCTTGGAATGTAGTGGCCTTACAGGTATAGACAAAAAGGAAAAAGTGCTGAATTATATTAAGAAATGCAGAGAGCAAAAAAAAAAAAAAAAAAAAAAAACAGAGTGCAAATAGTAATGCTGCAGGAGACATATTTGGAAAGAAGCATGTGAATTTGACAAAGAAAGGCTTTGAAGATGGATATTCAGCAGAACATCAGGGACAATAGAAAAGGGGAGTAATTATACTAACTGCAGGAGGGGCCCCAACTGTGATAGAATAGGAAAAAATACATTAATGGTACATTTATAGTAGTAAGGGGGCTATTGGCAAGGTAGGAGGATTACATTGGCATTTATATTCCACCAAAAACTGCTATTATGGAACTTAAGAGACTTTTGAGAGAAATAATTAGCTTGCAGCAGTAAGTATTACTTAAAGGTGGGGATTGGAACTTTATCTGCCATAGTGAGGATATATCATGGGGTCCTAGAAAGGAAAATATAACAAAAGTTGGTAGATTTCTTAAGAAATTTATAAAAATATTTGGTATGGAATATGTGACTTCAGTAGGAAGAACTCATACATAATTTCCATACTATTCCCCAATAACTGTGCTAGACTAGATAAAAATAATATTTCATAAGAACGTGTGCATTTAATTGAAAGCTTCAATACAATTCCAATAACTATTTCAGATCATGCACCAATAAAAACAAGATAAAAATGCAAGGTAATGAAGACACTGGTGCTTTCCCACTTACCTGTTAAAAAGAGAGGAATTTAAGGAATGGATAAGGGAAATTATTTGAGAATTGTTAGTGAAGATAGAAATATTGTCAGAAGTTATAGCTAGTAAATGGAATAAAATGAAAATGGATTTAAAATATGGTAGAGATAACACGGAAAAAGATATGGTCAAGAAATAATAGGAATTACTTAGAAGGACTGATAATGCTTAAAGTACTGCTGAATAAGTGGAATCTCACAGAACAAGAAGTACAAATGCAGAGTGCTGTAAAAGAAATAATGGAGTATCTGGATAGTACGGATAAGTTTAGAAAGATTGCTGTTAAGCAACTACTTTTTGATAACTCCAGCACACAAAAACATTTAGCACAATGACTTAGGCTGTAGAAAGGGTTCTCACCAAACACAGGGAACCTATAACAATAAAAATAAGAAAAAAATGAGAATATGTAGAGGTATTAAAGATATTTTGGAAAGTTTATGAAAATTTGTATAAAGCAGAGCAATGTGGAAATAAAGAATGAACACAAATGGAATTATTTATGACAGACTTAATTATGTCAAACTTAGAGGTAGATGAGAGCAGAGCTGAATCAAGGTCACATGGGGCCCTAGGCAGGATAATGGATCACAGGGTAGCACTCCCCCAGCCATTCCAATGCTCCATTGCTTTTCCATTTCTCCTCAGTTACCATAAGCACTGTGCATACTATTTTCTTCTTTACTTCTACATTGATCAGAGATATGAAACTTTTACTTCTAATTTTATAGCACAAACACTGATAACCATTTGCTACACAAAACAACACAGTCTCACAATGAAAACAGGCTTAGCATGAACAGTAAGCTTCGCTGCCCTTGAAATTCATATTCATTGAAACAGCATTTAAACCCACATTCAAAGAAAATGCATCTGGCCGGTGGTGGACTAAGTTTACCTTTGGGCTGTTTTCAAACCATAGACTCCTTGCACACATTTTTAGGACCATGCATACATGCACATACTCTTAGATACCATCCTGGTTGTATTAAATTATACTTCTTGAATAATACATCACCACCTGTTAGTGTGTTTTAAATTTGAAGATTTGAACATTTTCCCAGTAAGCAATGAAACAAAATGTATGAACCAATAATTACAAAACTACACATTACAGAATATTTAAACCACAAAAGGCCACTCAGACTTCTGTCATTACAATCCACCAATACAAGTTAATATACACAATCTCTGCAGAAGCAAAAGTCATCTGAATAATTCCACATTAAAGAGATCTGTAACTAATGAAGAAGGTGCTGCTGGCAAACAACCTTAAATGTCATTGTTTCATGTATAAATTCAGTGCCTGCTGCCCTTGAAGAATAAATTGCCCATGTTACATTAAAACAAAAAAAATTGTTAAGCTGGTAATATTGCCATAGGAAATAGCTGTCAAACTGTCAACAGGTTCAAAATTACTAGGCATCTCATCCAAAGGAGGACACGCTCAGGAGTGCAGCACCCCATCCCCTCTTAAAGAGCACTGAAATATCAGTTCTCCAGCTACATGGCGTGGAAGCAGAACACAAAGTCTTCTGACTCAAAGGCAAGTATGCTACCTGTTGCGTGACTAACACTGCTTTCAAAGTTTATAGTACAATCACTGACAATGGCCATTTGTTAAAACAGTTACACATTGAAAACAGACTTAGCATCAGTAAACTCCTCTTCCTTTGAAACTCAACATTCCTTGAAAATGCACTGAAACTCAACAATCCTTAAAAGTGCACTGAAACTCAATAGTCCTGGAAAATGTAGTGAAAAATAAACCGTCCTTGAAAATGCACCTGCTGATGACAGTTTGTTGTTGGACAGAGGATTCAGGCTGTAGTCTCCTGTAATCAAGGTACAATGTTTGAGCCTGATTAAGTTGCTCTATACATCCCCACCCATGTACTCTTCTGCTCTAAAAGACTTCCCTTCTACATTTACTATCTAAAGTAATGCTATACCTTCAGGTGCTCTTACCACAAGACTGTGTTTCTCAATTCCTAGTCTTCACTTAAGGTTTAACCTCCTGGCATCTGGCCTAAACAAACTATCTAGATAGTACTATCTTACATCTAGCACAGATTACACACCAAGCTCTTCCTATCACCAACTGGACCTACTGCTCAATGGTATTGTTACTGAACCATGATCTACATCTCTAAGATCTAGTGTTGTATGTTGTTCTCATATTACTATTTATTAATCCCACACTGTATGTTGGTTTACTGAATTTGTACTTTGCTGCTCAAATGTAATGTAATGCTTTATAGTACATCTATAATATTTGTCCCATATGATTCTATATTTATGTATACTGTTTGTCCCATATGATTCTATATTTATGTATAATGTTTGCCCCATATGATTCTATATTTATATATACTGTTTGAACCATATGATTCTATATTTATGTATGTTTGCCCCATATGATTCTATATTTATGTATAATGTTTGCCCCATATGATTCTATCTTTGTATTGTGTAAGAGTCATACTATGTCTGGAGCTTTTCTCCCCGTGCCTCCATTGAAAATGGGCTTACCTTGGCCCAGTGGACTATCCCGGTAAACAAATATATAAATAAAGTTAACCAACCTGCCATCCCTAACTGGGGTATTTTAAACACACAGACACACACACACACACACACACACACACACACACACACACACACACACACACACACACACACACACACACACCTTCAATTAGTCCTGGTATGTGCCATCAAATCTTCCACTCTGCAGTCCTTGCTTAGCTATTAAAATTGGTGTTGGGATGTAACATTAGATGCTGAATGTTCTCCTAGGGATTTTTGGGGCTTGCTGCTTTCTCTTTCAAAAGTCTCACTCAAGGTCCTACAGCCCTCCAGTTTTAAATATGTCTTCAGGACTTTTTATGTATAAATGATTATGTTTTTTTAAGCAGCCCCCCAAGTCAGCACAGCCCCCCGCAGCTAACACGGGTCCTAGCAACATCCTAGGTCACCTAGTGCTGGATCTGTCTCTGGATGAGGCTCAACAACTAACAGTTAAGATAGGAGGAGATGAAATAAAAAATGTGTTGTATAATCAATCTTCAGGAAAGTCTCAAAGAACAGATGGTATTCCTGAGGAAGCTTGGAAGTTAGAAAGTGATAAAGATCTGGAAGATTTTATTTAACAGTATTTTAAAAGGATAGAAAGCACCAAAATCTTGGAAGAAAGTTGCAGTGGCTGTATTATCTAAAGGCACTAAAGACCCATCAGACCCATCATCATATAGACCCATATTCTTTATAATCATGGTTTAAAACTGAAATGTCTATACCAGCTAAAAGAAATGCAAATGTACTGACAAAATTGATAGATATGGATTTAATGTGTTTTTGTGGAGGGAGGTAAACATTTCATAACATTAATAGAACAATGATGATTCGGAGGGAAGTAGAATATTAGAAAATACCTCTGTTGTTAGTGGGTCTTGAAAGAGAAAGCATTAGAGTAATCTGTGATTTTTACGAGTAGGGCAATAGAAGCATTTGCATTCCCTGATATAATAATAATATTAATTAGGCGGATACACAAAGGATAGGAGGCCAGAATTAAACTGGGATGGTTCATCTCTGATAAATTGTGTTTGAACAGAGGAACCAAGCAGGGGTGTCCTCTTTCTCCTTTATTGTCTGCTTTATATTTAGAGCCACTGACAAAGAAAATAAGGGACTCAGAAATGCAAGGATATAATTGGCATGGGAATTAATAAATGTTGGCTTTATTGTAGATATTTTATACCTGATAAATCCAGAAAAGGATATCTCAGTGTTGTGGAACATTTTGAGACAGTTTCAAGTCTTTTCTTGATATAAAATTAATGAAGATTAAAAAACAAGGCCACAGCTGTAAATTACCCACACATAAATTGGTTCAGCAATACCTATACTTATGAGGACATGATAAAATGAAGCATTTAGGAATATAGATGGATTAAAAGGCTTCTGTTATGTCAGCTAAGGATATACGGGAGGAGACTACACGAAAGATAATACAACAACTGAGAAATTGGAAGCTCTTGTTTATGGATGTGGATAGTAAGATACAAGCTGTGGCAATGTTTTAGTTCCTTAAGTTTGATATACAGGTCAAGCAAATTTTTATCAACCAGAGAAGAAGTTGTGGACAATAATAAAGAGTTGGAAGAATTTATCTGGGAAGGGAAGAGGGCAGGGTTAAGTGGGATAAACTGATTCATCCAACAGACCTAGGCAATTTAGGATTACCTGATTTGGGAAAGTTCACAGCTTTACAGTTAAGGGTCATATACATAATACAAGTAGAAGATTATAATGCAAAAGTGAAAGGAATGATGATGAAATGGGGGGGGGGTTGAGAAATAAAGTGAGAGAGTGGGAATGTGAATGCAGATTCCTAAGGAGAATAACAACCATACAGAATATTATATTCATAACATAACAGAAAGTGTTCTAAGAACTAAACCAACAAGAAAGTGGAGAAAGGAGAGGGAGGGTACAGAAAATAGGCAAGATGGGGTGGAATTTATCGGATACGACTGGCAACGATACCTAAGTATTGGGAGCAAGTAACTAGAGAGGGGAGGGTAACAGAGTGGGATAAGGCCAAGAAGATGTTTGGACTGCAGGCAAGAGACTGCCTTCCCTACCAGGGATTAATATCAGAGTATAGGCAGAGAAAAAGTAATAGGGGAATCTTAAATGAAAGACTTGCTCTGGTAGAATTTTTAGTTGAGAGTAGAATAGAAGCTGCTGTTTAAAAAGGGATAATTAGTACAGCATATAAAATACTGCACAACTATAACAATCAAGCAGATAAAGTTAGAAAACACTGGTAAGATAGAAACAATGGAAGTGCACATGTATGGTTCCCAAGCATGCAACAAAGTCCAGATGGTTTGGGATCTTTGCTTGGAAGTGTTTGCACAGGCATTTTTACACTCTGAAGCAGACTTCAAAGAATTTTTCCTCAGGTAGATGGTAAATGTTGAAGGTATGACAGGGAAGAAAGAGGTAACTGAGAACATACATTTTGCCACTGTAATAATTCTGTTATGCATTTTAAAAATTCCCTACAGAGTACTCTGTCAGAAATATTAGTTGAACAAATAGCTGTAACTAAAGAAATGTTTCTTGTGAGCTGGCACACAGGATCTGAACTGCCTAGACATAGTAAGGCTTAATTAAGTTTAATTCTGGTGGCTACCAAAAAAGCAATTACTAGAAAATCACCAAAGAGCTCAAATGAAGTGTTCCGACTACTGCAAAGAAACAATTGAACAATAAGGCTCCAAAAATCAGGACTCAAAAGACTTTATTTACAAAGTAAAAATAAAAAAAACATTAAGAGTAAGCACTTTTGTCCTCAAAACATGGACTTCATCAGAATCTACCATAGCTGTAAATTTAACATCTTATATAGCAGGTGTAATTAAAAAAATCCTTAATAGGTAAAACATTCAATTAATTAGTCAAAACAGAACTTAAAAGCACAAATACAGCTCCTTTAACACTAACCTGCCACTGTACTTCAAAACCTACATTTTACTGAAAAAAATAAATAGTAAAAAGTGCTATTATGTGATTAAACCTTTAACAATTTTATATATACATATATATATATATATATATATATATATATATATATATATATATATATATATATATATATATATATATATATATATATATATACACATCTATCTATTGTTCCACTTCAGAATCTCAAATTACTGAAAACTCAAACTTCATATGGTTGAGACCATATGATCGAGTTTTCAGAAACTCGAAATTCCAAAGTGAAATAAAAAAAAAAGTAAAACACATTGTTTCTGCAGGGGGGCAGGTCCCCTGCACCCCCCACTTAAATATACCAACTCTGAGATTGTGCTACAGTGGGGAAAATAGAAATCTCCCGTTTCGCGCTCTATGCAGAAGTGCAGAATGGGAGACTTCCCGTTTCCTCTCTATAGTGCGATAACGGAGACGGTATATTTAAGTAGGGAGGGATCTGTTATGCAGGGTATATAGTTAGGATACATAGGCAGTGTGCATGGTTGTGCAAGATGCTTCCAGGTGGAAATGGAGTAGGTACATTACTTTATTTTTTTTCTTTTACACCTTTAAAGCTGTCAGTAGGCAACTTAGCCATAGAATTGCCTGTGATTTGGTGGAGGTTTTTGATGTCACTCATATTTTATTTTGTTAATGATATACCAGATGGAAGACTTATAAAGCACTACCTACAAGGTTGAGACAATAAGGCCATGGTTCAATGACCCAATGCAGTACATGCATCATCACCTTACTCTTGGTATTCATCAGATTTGAATTAGTAGCATGCTGATAAAGGGGAATATGCAGGTCAATGGACAGAGGTATTATGCCTTCTTATACAAGTGGACTGGATTTTTAAATTCTAGGATTATGCTACTAAGGGTAAAGCACTGGAAGGTTTCAGGATAAATCAGTTGGTTATGGGAGTATATGAACTAAGTGATGTAGAAATAGGTGTTAACCTAGTGTATAATGGGATGGTGTTTAGGAAATACATTACAGAAGTACTGCTGTTACAAAAAAGAGTGATCAGAATTAATCAGATGTATAACAGTGCAATGGAGGGTAAAGGTCAATGAGCCAGTCTTTTCTCCTTTTCCTCTGATTCTGTGGAAGTTTTGATGGTATAGGACAGAAAGGCATAATACATGGGAATAATGGAGAGATTGGATATCAATGTGGCATAAAATGAGTTAAAAGATTTTGGATTAATAGGAAGCAAAATAAGTTAAGTCAAATTATATTGGGCTACTGAGTCCAGTAATAATTTTGGTTTCCATTCTCTGGTGTGAAATATGGACAGATTGAGGTATTCTTACACTACTGTTATGTCACCAGAGAAGGAATTTTGAACATTTACATTTCTGTAAATGTATTGCCTTTTAAATGCGTTTCTTGTTTGTTTCATGTCTCCAGTTTGATGGATGCCAAAAGCTGTAACTGACCAGTTAATTACTTTTATGTCATAAACAGCCAGCCACAAGCTTTAGAGAAATAATAATATAATTCTTTACTTAAAGAAGCTGTGCAATACAGTATAAAGATTAAATACACAAACAAAACATTTTATTGTGTATTTTCAGCGTCAATCAGGTGGGACAGTCTGACTGACACCAGTCTTTGGTAAGCTGACCGTGACAAGCAGACCCTTCATCTATCACCACAATGCTGTGTCTTAACCTTTGGATACATTCTAAGACTCGTTAGTTCTTCCTTTTTGCATGATTAAGAAATATCTCCCAGAGCTGCCTGTAATAAGCTTACTTGCCTACACTGTGGGCTGTGCAGTGCACCAATGGAGATTAGTAATCATTGATATGGGAGATATGCTTGAAATGTGCCCTGGAGTGAGAATGCAGAAAGCCAGAGAAGTAATCACCCAACATACACCAGCAGTACTTTTTTCTGTAGTAGATGTCCCAGCTATTCCTTTTTCCATGCTGCTTACTCTGCTTTGTGGCTGTCTTTTTATAGTGATAATCCAGTGACAAGGACATTGGATAGTGTACAGACTCTACGCACTTCAGTACAGTTTTTCCATAGGAGAGTAGTAGACAAGCTCTAAGACCTAGGGGGAAACCCAAACTGAAAAGAACAAAATAGAGCAAAATAATCTCATAATGGAATAAAATGCTTTGATACTGTATCTGAAAACCATCGGCAGCTCATCAGAAGTTTGTTTCACCCCAGGCATTTGAAAGCTGATAATTGACAGATTTACATTCTCTAGAAAGTGGGGGAAAGTTGCAAGAAATCAGACTAACTTCATGGTTGTCTGATACAGCTTTCCCTAAATCCTTTAGCCAGTACTGCTTTTGTGATTTGTGAGTAGTCCCACTGATGACCTCAGCAAAAGAACTTGTGCTGGGGGAAGGGGGGTGATTTTGGCTGTATATGGCAGCAGACTCACAGCTTCAGCAAATGAGTTCAATACTAGCAGCTTTTTACACAAATGGGGTTTTGTATACTGGCTGGTGATGTTGAATTGATCCTTGGATATTGTGTGTGTGTGTGTGTGTGTGTGTGTGTGTGTGTGTGTGTGTGTGTGTGTGTGTGTGTGTGTTAAACTGCTCTCAGGATCTAGAGTGCCTGCGTATTATTACATTACTACTACTGCTGACTGTTGTAGCAAGCTGTGCTTTTCTTCCGTAATTTCTACTATAGTTTTCATCTTGAATTAGCACGTTTCACTCTTGAAGATTTAGGACAAGGTAAGGTAAACAATGCAATGCAATTTGGCAAGCATTTAAGAGCCTGAAAGTTTTAGTATGTGTGTGCATACATGCCTGTGTGTATATGTGTTTGTATGGGATCACTACTAAATATCGAATTACGGAATCCCGAGACTCTGAATACCGAAGACCAGAATCTCGAGATTTCGTAATCTTGAAAACAAAACAAAAAAACAGTCTAGAAAGCATATGCAGGGGGGCAAGCACCCCTCACACCCCCTGCAACTTAAATATACCAACTTCGAGATTGCACCACAGTGGAGTGAATGGCAAAATAGTGCCGTGCAGAGTAGAACGGAAATTTTGCCGTTCACTCCATTGTAGTGCGTTCTTGGAGTTGGTATATTTAAGTTGCGGGGGTGTGGAGGGTGCAGGGGGGCTTGCCCCCCTGCATATACCTGTTTAAATCTTTTTTTTTTTGACATTTCTTATTTTTTTTACTTTTGAGATTATGGAATCTCGAGATTCTGGACTTAGGTTTCAGATTCTCGGGATTCCGTAATTCGATATTTAGTAGTGATCCCGTTTGTATACATGTATATATAAATGTACATATGTATATACGGGTGTGCATGTATATGTATGCATCCTTGTGTGTGTGTGCATCTTGTGATATATCTGACTTAGAAGGTGCAGTGTAAGTTTGTTAATCTGTGGAAAAATAATACCTGTAGATACACAGTGCATTTTTGGTGGTGGTGGTGGTGGGGCACATAAAGAATTCTTCTAGCTGAAGTGAGTGCTGGGAACAGTTTGACGATTATTTCTTTAACTTACCTTATAATTGGACTTTAGAGGTGTACATAGAAGGTCTCTATGGTTTACCTGAGTATAGTAATGTCTTGGCAAAACAAGATGGAATATTTTAATGAGATCATTACTTTTTTCCACTCTCAATCAAACATGTGAACAGATAGATGAACAGGGGGCAAGGAGTCATTATAAGCAACAAGCAGAAATATATTTTTGTCACAGTTTGCTCTTTCACTTCTGTTATAGTTTAACACCAGAGAGGTACACAGAAGTATCTGATTTTGGAGATAGGAAAGGAGAAGCATGCTGTCGTGGGTATGGCAGCAGCAACAACTTGAAATATAAGACTATGGACATATGCTCTCTTATGTTCATTCCAAAATAACACCATGAAATTGCCCAGAAGGCGACTGTCTTTTTTTTTTCTTCCTTTTTTGAGGGTAAGATACCCTAGAAAGCATTTGTCTTCCCAATTTGTTGGGAGTGACTATTTTGTCAGCTATGAACATTAAGGCTTCAACACAACTTACTTCTACTTCTACTTGAAAGAAAAAAAATAACACTGAATTTATTTTCTTACTCATGATTTCTGTTTTTAGGTAATCACTGGATCAAAAGTTTGGAGAAGTGTTGAGTAAATCCTCTTCTGCACACTTCCTTCAGTTTAAGGAAAAAAATGTAGTGTTCAGGTGTGTGTGTTTCTGTGTTTCTGTGTGTGTGTGTGTGTGTGTGTGTTAGTTATGTACATATATGTATGTATATATCTTTTGTGAGAATTAAGGGGCTGTTAAGCTGTTTTCTGTGGTCCAGTGGTTCAGGGTTTCATTCCCTCAGCTTCCATTATAGTTGTTTTTGAACAGTGATGTTGTCAACGGCTAGTTTCGGCCACAATTTCAGTCAACCACAGCTTTGTACAACTGTTATGGAAGACAGCTTTTCACTGTTGGCTTTGATTGTACTTTTGTGGCAATTGAGCGACCATGGAGTTGGTACATAAAATTAAGAGGGTATAAGGTAAAGCCTCCATGTTGGTACAAAAATATATGTGTGTGTGTGTGTGTGTGTGTGTGTGTGTGTGTGTGTGTCTGCACGTGCATGCGTGTTTGTTCATAGATAACTACTAGGCTAACTGCTCTTACAGGTTATTTTAAGCCTATTGAATTTCCCTTTAATGCTGAGAATCAGACCCTGTATTTTGTGCCCATCAGGCTGCCTCTGTCCATTAGCGACAAAGGTTCTACACCTGGGGTGTATTTCCCATTCACTGGTAAAGGCTGATAAGTTTAAATTGCTATGAAGATAATAGAGATTGAACCCAGAGCCTCATAAATGCAAAGCATGCACTCTACCACTGAGTTACATCCCCTCATAACCAAAGAGTGACCAAAGGTGAGAATGAAACTCTCTAATTTGTGCATGTGAGGTAAACACCTTCATCATTATGCCAATCTCCAACCAAAAATACCAGGCAATCATTCTCAGACTATTAAATGCCTAGCCAATAACAAAACATGACCAAAGGAGAGAATCAAACCTTGTACCTTGCACCTGTGAGGTAACCACCTTAATAATTAAGCCAACCCCAACTGCATGTGTGTTTTATGTTACTAATATATAATAGTTACAGAGCATATGTATTAAATGTTGAATTGTGTAGCTGTTGTTGAGTTGCAGTCAACTTAAATTAAGTGTAGGTATGTGAGCTGCATAAATCTTAAAATCCTCACTACACCCTAAGTACGGCATGTTTCAGTGCTATCATACACATTTGTGGAGTAGTACTATAAACTGTATATGTGGATTAACAGCTCCTGCATGTCAATTGCAAAATAAAATTGTTTGCTTTGATTCACTGAGTTAGCAGCCATTCTTGTTAATGTTAGTATATGTAGGTTACTTTTAAAAGGTTAAGCATTTTAGACTGCTGTGTGAGTTATTCTTTTTTTTTTTTTTTTTTTGGAGCAGTAGGTTACATTTTTCCTGTATATTGATCAGTTCTTTACAAAGTACTTTAGTTGGTACAGTTTGTGCTTTTCATAATTTATGTGTTAAGATGTGTGTTTTGTTAGGTGTTGCCATTGGTATGATGTGTGGAAGTGTTTAATGAATGTTCAGTTTTGGTATATGTATGCCATTTTTTTACTGTGCACATCTGCACTGATGTATTTGAAATATTGACTTCTATTGTTAGCAGTAATGAGATTTTTTTATGTTATGGTGTGTGTGTGTGTGTGTGTGTGTGTGTGTGTGTGTGTGTGTGTGTAGGTAAATTTTTATTTATTTTCTTCTGAATGTGTGAATTCAAATTGTGCTTCCACTGTTACTACTGGACTTTTTTCAGAGTGCCCATATGTTTGTTTGTTTATTTATTTATTTAGATTACTTTACCAAGAAGGAGCACTGATCCACGTGGCCCTATTTCAGGCTCATCTGAGTTATAAAAGCAAAACAATGACAGAAAGAAGATTCCCAATGACATTTTATAAGAAGAGATTGAAGGGATAGTACAGCCACAAAAATACATCCACAAAGTGCAGGTATGCCAACATTAATACAACTACAGTGGTAAGGAGATATTTACAATGTAAAGGCATATACAGTGTAATAAACACATATTGCTGTTAAATGCTCTGTAAGTAGTGCATAAATACAGGTAGTGACAAGATGAATGTGATTAAGGGAAAAAGAGGAGGTCTGAGTGAAGTCTGACAAAGGAGATGGTCTTAACTGTTATATAAACAGGTACTGCATGCAGGTTTAAAACTCAACCTTTGGATGAGACATTAAATCACAGTCCCATCTGCTTAAATTGGTGGTAGCTGAGGTGGATGTCAAAGATCCAATGGTTCCCATGGAAAACAGTCGGGGTCCTTTATTTATATATAAAAATGAACTCTTATTTACAACATATTTGCATATTTACAAATATGAACAAATATATAGATATACAAATACATTTATACATATTCATAATTTTCCAAACAATCATACTAAATTTTCAGCCCTATTAGACCCCCAATCCTTTTTCCATAACCACCATCTGATTTTACTTAACACTGTTGGTAAAATCCATTCACCATTAAACAGAATGTATTTTCTTCTTTCATTCCATATAACTCATATGACATAAAATAACTTGTTTATCTATTCTTTGAACGCATTCTTATAATATCCATGTTTATTTTATCCACTTCTTTTATATCTTCACAAAAATCTTCTTTACATAGTTTGCCAACAACATTTTTACTCTTTTACATTTCAAAAGCACATGTTCGATAGTTTCTTCTTCATTACAATGCAAACATATTCTTTTACTTTTCTTTTCATGTGATATTTCCTTTTACTGGTAATTTAGCTATTACCTGTCCCCATAAAAAAATCTTGAAATTCTACTTTCTGATTATACCATTTGCTTCTTATTTTTATAATAACAAAAAAGTATGAACATGACCTGGATACACTCCAAAAAGAATTATTTACTCACAAATAAAGTAAGCGCTTTTGTACAGGATAGTACCCGTACTTCTTCAGACAAGACAAGACAATACTGAATGCAAGACCTTATATACACTCTCTCATAATGTAAATCTAATGAGCTCTACTGATAATTTCCTAACTTTCTTACTTATATTCTTTCATTATTACCCATAAGATTTCATATCCCATTGTATCAAATGCTTTATTAAGGTCTAATATCATGATTTTTGCTTATTCTATTCTATTAATAATTAAAATATATATTTTTGCTAGTCCCTTAAATTTTTATACATATATTCTATAATTTATTTCAGATGCTATGACATTCATAACTAATACAAAGAGTATAAACACATTGGGCATCCCTGTCTTACACCACTCTTCATATGCGCCTCTTGGCTTAACCAGCCATTTACAAGTGTTTTTGCTTTATTTTTACTATACACTGACATACATAATTTCCTAACTTTCTCACTTATATTCTTTCATTATTACTCACAGGATTTCATGTCCCATTGTATCAAATGCCTTATCAAGGTCTAATATCATGATTATTGCTTCTTCTGTTCTATTAACAATATAATTTACAAGTTCTCTACCTATCATTAATAATTATTGATAACCCTTCCCTTTTAAACTATATATACTATTTTCCACAATATATTCCATTTTAGTTTCAAATCTCTTTTGTATTACTTTCATAAAATCTTATAATTGTTATTATTCCAAATTATTGGTCTCCATTTTTTTAATTGTCTTCTACCTTCCTTCAAATTTAAGTATTCCACTACATAAATCTTAAATCTTTACATATAAAAACTTCATTTAACAATTCATTCAAAATCTTTAAATATTTTTGCTAGTCCCTTAAATTTTTATACATTTCATATTCTATTCCATCTGGTCCTGCAGCTGAATCTATATTTACTTGCCCTAAATCTTTATCAGCTCATATAAAGTAATCTCTTTTTCTAATACCTTATTCTCTTTTTCTGTTAACCTTATTTTCCATGTTTTTCACTACCTTCTTTTTTCTTTAAACATTTTATATATTGTACTACACTTTTCATAATATTTTCCTGAGTTCTCTCCATTTCTCCTTTCACATTTTTATTTCTCTCATTAGCCTACCGCCTTCCTTTACTAATCTAATTAAGTAACTCGATACTTATTGCTTTTTTCTTTGTAAAAATATCTTTGCTTATATAACAATTCTTCTGTTTTTTCTTGATTTCCTTCATGTTATTCTTTTTCTTTGTCAAAGAGCTTTCTATCATTATGTTCTAAATCTTCCAATGCATCACTATATGTTATTTTATATTTTTATTTCTCTACTTTTCTCATATCATATTGCCACTGCAAAAACATTTTTTTTTATATTTTCCTTGAATATAATCCACCATTCAGACCAATTTTTATAAAATGTTCTCATGGTAGTATAATTGTCTTTTGGCTTTTCCCAGTTAGGGGTCCGCTACTGATTGGCAGTGGATTTTTTTATGTTGCCAAGTTTCCAGCCCGATGCCCAACCTTCAAAGAAGGCACCCCCATTCACGCACGCACCTACCTGCATGTCTAATGTCACTTGGCTGCGGGGAGGACATGCAGACTCCACACAAAATGAATGGGAGAACCTCTTGCTGTGAGGCGAAAATGCTAACCGCTGCACCACCACGGCTATTAAAATGTTCTCATGGTAGTTTATTTCCATAACTATTTTACTAATCTCTTTCCTTCTTCATTCCATGCTTTCTTATTTATCCTTTTTATTTCTTTGCCTATTGTTGTATATTCCTTGTTTTCCTTTATCTCTAGCCATACTGCAAGATGATCAGAAAATCCTGTTTCAACTACCACCTCTTCTCCTGCATTAATTTTTCTGATATTATAAAATAATATATTTCAGTTCTATACACAACTTGTTTGCAAGTCCATGAATTTTTGCCCCAAAGTTTTAACTTACCACATCTTTTAACTTCTCACATTTTTGTTATGTCATTCCCTTTCTTTTTATGATTGCTTCTTAATTCACAATTAAAGTCTCTTGTTATTAAGGTATTCATAGTTTTCATTACATAATCTAAAATCTGATGAAATGAGCTTTCCATTTTATGGATGGATTGTAAAAATGAAAATAAGGAGTAAGAAAAAAAAAGACAGAGAAGAAAATGAACAAATAAAAAAAATTAGAAGTAGTAGAAATAGAAGAAAAATAGATGAGAAAAAAATACTTTTTCTCGTCTATTTTTCTTCTATTTCTACTTCAAATTTTTTTCTATTTGTTCATTTTCTTCTCTTTCTTTTCCTTACTCCTTATTTTCAGTTTTACAACCCATCCATGCTGTTTATCTTTTCGGCTTTTCCCGGTTAGGGGTCACCACAGCAGAACTCCGGTCCGCTAATGATTAAGGTCCAATTTTATTACATTTATAACTTTTCAGTTCACTTTTTTGTGTCATGTCCAATTTCCCCACAAACAGAACATTTTCTTTAATCACAGTTATTTATCAAATGTCCTTTTCCACAAAAAATGTTTTGGGTTGTCCCCAGTATTTTAAAACATTCATATTCCCTTTAATCGTTATCATGCTTGGTGTATGTATATTTTTTGTCTTTGTATTTTTAACACAATATTACAATTCCATCCACCAGTCCATAAACCCCTATTAGCATAAACTTCTGAAGTGCCCAGTAGCTCTTTACATAAAGGTTTCAAATGTCCTTTCAAAGTCTTTCTTTCCACCTATGTTCAAAATTATACATGAATTTTCTTTCTTGTTTCTTTGTTTAATACATTCATGACATGAAGATTCTAAGGTTTACATTCTTTCTTTTTTCATATTCTCTAAGAAAAGTTTCTATTGAAAAAGCAGTCTCAGATACAATGTCACAAAATATTTATTTTTTAATAGGAAAAATGCTCTTACCTCATGTGCTTTTACAGCCAAATGAGCTACTGAATTGTCCCACACTTCATAACTATCCATTTCTATGTCTTCTTTACTGTGAATCCTTACCATATACTTCTGCTTTTCTTCTGCCTTTTTCTTTTCTGCTACTCTACTTTTGCCTTCTTTTACTTTCTCTGCATATGTTTTCATTTCATTCTCACCATTATTCTTCAGGATTATCCCTGCATCTTCCTTTTGTATTATATCCATAATGTCCTCTCAGAAAAAGTCGCCTTCATTTTCTGGCTCACTTTGCATCACCATTTCTTTAAATTAATCATCCTACAACTCTCCCAACTTGAAGGTTGTAATTATACATCCATCATTTGCCAACTTATCTCCATCAAACAGATTTCTTTGAAGCATCGCCTCAGAATCTTGTATGCATTCTCCAGTCTCAATATGGCCTTTCTCCGTCATTTCTCTCACCACTCCATTATATCTTTCTCTCTCTACATCTGCCTCCCTGTTTCTCTAAGATACCTCTGTGACTGGAGCAGAAGCAGGCAGTGCTCATGCAAAACTGGTCCCACTTGCAACAACAATGAGTAGGAGAAGTTCCCAGATGCTATGGCCAAAATTTTCCCTAGTATTATAAATACCAACATTGGTCTCTCCTGAAAAGAGGCTATTAGCCTGCTGGGACTAACCTGGTCAAAGATGGATAGACAGAAAGACATACAGATAGCTAAGCAGATGCAGAATGAGTATCAGAGTTACAGTGGTTGTTAACAGAAGTGTGAGTGGTCAGAAAGGATAGAGAAAGAGAGAAGGAAGCAATCAATTAAGAGTGAGAAGTGTTTGTTGAGTTAGCTATTGAAAAAATGGAAGTTCTGAAAACTAGCTGTTAGGGTGAGAAGAACAGGAACATGAGAGTGGGAAGGGAGTATGATGGTGAAGAGAGGAGTGTTGAAGGCGGTATAGTGGGAAGTTAGATGAAAAAACTGGAACAGAGCCTGTAGATGGCTTATGTTTTAGTTTTCAAGCAAATTCTAGCTAATGACAACATAAGCATTGTTAAAGACATTGGTAGCAGTTGGAGTATATTATATGGGTTAAGTCATGTTGTTTGGAAAGCAGTAGTATTCTAATAATTATGTGAAATAAAGTTTGAGAGCTTTTCTGAATTGCAGTAGAGTAGCTAAATTCCTTAAAGCTGGTGTTATGGTTTCCCAGAATTTGGGGCTTAATATGGAGGTGTGGCTGCTGCATTTCCTAGAGGTAAAGGTGGTGTGGGAGAGAGATGGCATATGATGTGCTGAGATCTGAGGATGTAAGTTTTTTCCTTGATTCTGACACTTCCTGTTATGTAATGGAAGGAGTTTTGGTTTAGCAGTTTAATTCAAAGGTGCCTAGTGGTAAACCTGCTGCTTACATGGCTAGGATCCAGTTTGCTTTCCAAAGGAGTGAGCAATGGTGTTCTGTTCTTGGCCATAGTGAGATGGTAAACTTTACAGTCAGTTGTTTGTTGTGCAGAAAGGCTTTTCTTTGTGGCAGAACTGAATTACTGGGACACCATATTTAAACTTGCCAAAATATTGCCTTTCTCTGTGGCTTCTCTACCTGATGGTGTTATAAAGTGTAAGATCATCCATACAGACAAAATGGTTTTCTGTATTTTTGCATGGTTTTGAGAATGTGAAGTTGGAACTTTAGTTTTGGTGCAACCAAAGTCTCATGTATTTGAATAAGGTGTTAGTTTTGAAGGAAGTATGCTTTTTGTCAAGAATAATAAAATCAAACTAATGATCTGAGTTCTTGTGGGATCCCACACAGCATGCATTTTGTTATATTTGGGTTCGGTAGTAGTTTTCTTAAGGTTAGCCATTATGAAAATGAAAGGGAAAGGAGGGTCTTGTTGAAGTTGAATGTGAATATTGTAAGGGGACTGATAAAATCTGTAGATGATCATGTTTTTGATACAGAGAAGGATGTAGAGATGTGTGAGGTCTTTTGGGAATCTGCAGATGTAAATGAAGAAATGCAGGAGTGACAGAACATAACCCCATGGGACTTCTTTGAGTAGGGAGCTTTGGTTGAGGAGGATGAGCCTATTTTAACTCTGAAACTGTGGTGGGAAGGAAAAATGAGGAACTACTGGGAAGGGTCAGTGGTGATAAATTGGGCTAGAATGACAGTGTGAAGGAGTGAATGGTCTGTCATGTTGACTGCTTTGGTTGGGTTTAAAAATATTGCTACTGTTTATTATTTTTATTTATTTTACATTTGGTAACCGGGAGCGTCCAACTGGACACAAATCGTTTTTCAGCGGAGACCTGGGGAGAAAAGCTCCAGTTGCAGCACAGGCTAATAATTAATCATATGACAAGGACTACATATATTTACATAAGAACAAAGCATAACAAAATTTAACCTATGATTATTCAGTGAACTGTACATTAGTAAAAATATTCAGAATAATATAATATAATATTATAGAGTATACATTATCATCATTTGGAAGTAGGAGGGGAGGAGAGAGAAGCTAGAGAGGTGAGACTAATAAGAATAAGAGAATTCTATAGACAGAAATGGAAGGAGGAGCTTTGACTATGGATGAGTCAGAATAAGAAGGAGTAGGATTAGCCTGGGGTGTTACAGTGGCAAACCCAGTTTGCCTTTACCTATTAGGATGTCATCGATTATTGTCTAGAAAGAAGTCATTCTGCTCCTTTTGGCCCAAAATCCATGTTGGTTCAGGACAGGAGTCTTTAGTCAGCAATATGCTTAGACAGTTGGCCATGGGATACTTTTTTTCTGGCACTTCACTAAGTATTTTGAGTACTGAAATAGATGCAAAGTTTGAGCAGGTCTGTGGGTTGTTTTTGGAATCTATTTAGTAATGTCACCTTTCTATATTTTAGGAAAGGTAATGAGGCAGAAACAAAGTGAATGAAATAGTTCTGCACATCTTTATGAACTACAGGTGCAGATCTTCAAACCCTGGTAGGTTGTCACTGGAATTTTATTGGTTATGGTTTCAATGCCAGTCATAGAAACAGCTCTGAAGTAAAACAATGAAAAGAGCTTGAAAGGGTACAGGTCTGGTAATCAGTAGCATTGCTACAGTGAGGTGAGACAGGCAACTGCCTCAGGTGCAAATTGCTTGGGGTGCAATCAGTCAATCCCGATCGTTTTTTAATGCAATACTGGCTTTTAAAAATCGGCATTGCATTTGTGGTCAAACCTTAGCACTGTAGTGCTCCATGTGTGATCTAAATTGTAGTAACTGTTTGCTACATTGTAGCAAGCAATTTTCTACAGCTTAAAAGTTAAAAAAAAATTCAACCAATACCTGAGCACTGTAGCGCTCAGGGCAGGCAGAGCATAAATTGTAGCAATTGTTTGCTACATTTGCAGCAAGCAGTTTATTACAGTTTAAAAATAATATTTTTTTAACAAAAACATGAGCACCGTAGTGCGCCATGCAGTCAGAGTATAAGGGGTAAAAAGAAATTATGTACTCACCATAACATTCCATGTTTGTTGTCCTTGATCTTGCCTTCCTTCTTGTTGGTTGGGTTCGGGGCCAAACCTCGGCTCCGACTCAGCCATATTCTAAAGCTTGAGAGCTTCCACTGGCTCGAGGCTAGACCCTATCCCATCATGCCTAGCACTAGTTACTCAGATCTTGTTTGTGATAACCCAGAACAATAAACCACAATGTGCAGATATATAAACTACAGACATATATAACAAAATATATATGTGTATATACATACATATATAAGAAGAAACCATCAGGCCATTAGTAGAAACTCTTATTCTATCCAACTCATAAGGCAAGAAGAGAATCAAGGCCTATACAGCCAAGATGAATAACTCCTCTCAATCCTCCAGGAGGAGGAGGAGGGTGGAATGCAAGAAGGAAGGAGAGATCAAGGACAACAAACATGGAACATTATGGTGAGTACATAACTTCTTTATGTTATGTTGTCCCTATCTTGCCTTCCTTCTTGTTGGTTGGGACCCCGTCCCCAGCACCTTCTTCTTGGGTAGCTCAATGGAATATACTCTTCAGGACCGTGGAACCAAAGGATGCCTTGTTCCAGGAGGCCACATCTACTTTGTAATGAGTAATGAAGGTATGGGGGTTAACCCAAATAGCTGCTGCACAAATTGAGTCTAAAGGCAGTCTGGTCTGAAAGCAGTGGAGGTAGACAAAGCCCTGGTTGAGTGTCCTTGAATTTTTGCTGGTAGTTGTTAAATTGAGAGGATGCCTGAGGAATGGAGAAAAAGTGTTTTGGTACCAATTTTTAGGAATAAGGGTGATGTGCAGAGCTGTAGTAACTGCAGAGGGATTAAACTGATCAGTCACAGCATGAAGTTATGGGAAAGAGTAGTGGAAGCTAGGTTAAGAAGGGAGGTGATGATTAGTGATCAGCAGTATGGTTTCATGCCAGGAAAGAGCACTACAGATGCAATGTTTGCTCTGAGAATGTTGATGGAGAACTACAGAAAAGGTCAGAAGGAGTTGCATTGTGTCTTTGTGGATTTAGAGAAAGCATATGACAGGGTGCCTAGAGAGGAGTTGTGGTATTGTATGAGGAAGTCGGGAATGTCAGAGAAGTATGTAAGAGTGGTACAGGATATGTACGAGGGTAGTGTGACAGTGGTGAGGTCTGCGGTGAGAGTGACGGATGCGTTTAAGGTGGAGGTGGGATTACATCAAGGATCAGCTCTAAGCCCTTTCTTATTTGCAATGGTGATGGACAGGCTGGCAGACGAGATCAGACAGGAGTCCCCAGAAACTATGATGTTTGCAGATGACATTGTGATATGTAGTGAGAGTAGGGAACAGGTGGAGGAGACCCTGGAGAGGTGGAGATATGTTCTAGAGAGAAGAGGAATGAAGGTCAGCAGGACTAAGACAGAATATATGTGTGTGAATGAAGAGGATAGAGGAATGGTGAGGATGCAGGGAGTAGAGGTGGGGAAGGTGGATGAGTTTAAGTACTTGGGATCAACAGTTCAGAGTAATGGTGAGTGTGGAAGAGAGGTGAAGAAGAGAGTACAGGCAGGATGGAGTGGGTGGAGAAGAGTGTCAGGAGTGATTTGTGACATACGAGTACCAGTAAGAGTGAAAGGGAAGGTCTACAAGAGGGTAGTGAGACCAGCTATGTTATATGGGTTGGAGACAGTGGCACTGACAAAAAGGCAGGAGTCAGAGCTTGACATAGCAAAGTTGAAGATGTTAAGATTTGCACTGGGTGTGACGAGGATGGACAGGATTAGGAATAAGCATATTAGAGGGTCAGCCCAGGATGGAAGGTTTTGAGACAAAGCCAGAGAGGCAAGATTACGTTGGTTTGGACATGTGCCGAGGAGGGATGCTGAGTATATTGGGAAAAAGATGCTAAGGATGAAGCTGCCAGGTAACAGGAAAAGAGGGAGGCCTAAGATAAGGTTTATGGATGTGGTGAGAGAGGACATGCAGGTGGTTGGTGTGACAGAGCAATATGCAGAGGACAGGAAGAAATGGAAACAGTTGATCTGCTGTGGCAACCCCTAACGGGAGCAGCCGAAAGAAGAAGTTGTTTGTTCTGTGAGTTATAGATGTAAGTAATGGTATCTGTTTTCTGCAAGGGAGACAAACAGGTGGTCAGATTGTCTGAATTCCTGAGTCCTGTGCAAATAGAAATGTAATTGTCTATGAACATCCAGTTAATACTCTGGCTTGTTGCCATGGTTTGGAAAGAACACTGGTAGTTCTATTGATTGATTCAGATTGAACTCTGAGCAAACTTTTGGTAGAAAGGAAGGGTTGGTCCTGAGAGAAACTCTATCTTTGTGGAAAATTAAAGAAGTAGGATGAATGGAAAGGGCTTGTAATTCTGATACCCTCCTAGCTGAGGTAATGTCGATCAAGAAAATCATTTTCCAAGTCAAAAATTTTACAGCACATGAATTAGCCAGTTCGAATGGAGGAAGAATCAAGGCAGCTAGGACTAAATTTAGATCCCAAGGAGGAAGTGGTTTTCTTATTGGGGGACTCAAAAGGATAGTACCCCTCAGAAAAGCTTTGCATAGCCTGTGGGACATAACATTGGAACCCATTTCCGCCACATGAAAGTTGGAAATAGCAGCCAACTGAACTCGGATAGTTGCTGCTGCTCCTTGGTTAAAAGTTTCAGCAAGAAATTCTAGTATCTTTGAAATAGTATCTTTGAAATAGGTGCAGTAAAAGGATCAATATTATTTTTGACAGCCCAAGAGAACTGTTTCCATTTGCTAGTATATGGTTTCCTCGTAGAGGATTTGTGAGAGGAAATGAGACTATGTTGTACTGCCCTGGGGATGTCAGGAAGCCTGGCTAAACCGGGAAGTGGAGGAACCAAGCCATCGGCTTGAGGGTCTGTACGGAAGGCTGGAGCGTGCCCGACTGATGCATCAGCAGATCCGGAGTTGGGTCCAGGATCCAAGGCTCCTCCAGAAGATGGGGCTCTAGAAATGGGAACCAGATTTGATGAGGCCAGTAGGAGGCAATGAGGATTAGCTTGCAACCCACCAATTTTGCTTTCTGAAGAACCTTGGGAATCAAAGGGAACGGGGGAAAGGCATACAGAAGTCCCAGGGACCAATCATAAACAAGTGCATCCCTGGGTGATTGTCCCAGTGGGAGGACTAGGGTGAAATAGTTGCTGCATTTGACATTGATGGATGTGGCAAAAAGATCGCAGCAAGGCTGGCCCCACTTGTGAAAAATCTGACTCGCAATGTCCTGTTTCAGGGACCACTCACGAGGCATAAGTATAGCCCTGCTTAGCTTGTCCGCTATCACATTGGATTTCCCCGGGATGTGCGTCGCAATCAGAAAATGTTGGGAGAACATTGCCCATTGCCATACTCTTAGGGCCTCTTGACATAAGGGGTAGGATCTGGTTCCACCTTGCTTGTTGATGTACCATACCACTGACATGTTGTCCGTCTGAATTGCAATCCTCCCCATGGGGAGAGAGCTGTGAAGTGCTTGCAACCCCAGAAGCACCACTCTCATCTCAAGGACATTTATGTGCAAATGGTACTCATGTTGTTGCCAAGTTCCGTGAACAATCTGTCCCAGATAATGCCCCCCCACCCTATCTGGGAAGCGTCCGTGGTCACTGTGGCCACTGGTTGGGGGAGGACGAACAGTCTGCCTATGGTCAGCTGGGTGGAGTGAAGCCACCATTTTAGGTCCCTCTTGCAGGTCTCAGTGATGACAATTCAGTGGGACATGACTGTTGTCTATATCCCTAATTGCAGTTATCCCTATCGGGAGAATCTCCTTTCTCCATTCCCATGTTGTTTAGTTCTTAGGATAGTTTCTGCTACTTTACAGATATAATATTCTGTATGATTATTGTTATTTTCCTTAAAGGCCTGCATCCAAAATCCCAGTCTCTCCCTGTTTCTTGAGCTTCCTACCTGGTTCATCATCATACCTTTCCACTTTGAATTATAGTTTTCTGCTTGGGCTATGTAACTGTGTAGCTCTGAAATACCCCTTCATATCGGGTAATTCAAATACAGCCTCTTCTACTGCAAGAATCAGCTTATCCCACTTGACTCTTGTCATCTTCCCCTCTCAGATAAAGTCATTCATCTCTTTATTAATTGCTATCCACAATTTCTCCTCTGGTTAATACAAACACGCCTGAGCTGTGTATAAGACTAATGGGACTAAAAACATTTTAACTGCTTCTATCTTACTATCCATATAACAAAGTATCCATTTTCTCAGTTTTTGTATTCTCTTTTGTTTAGTCTCTTCCCACATATCCTTAGCTGCCACACCAGAATAACTTTTAATCCATACTCCTAAATACGTCATTTTATCATGTCCCCATAAATATGGATACTGCTGAACAAATTCATATGTGGGTACATAATTTACCGCTGTTGCCATTGTTTAGCTTCATTAATGTTGTATCCTGAAAAGATCTGAAACTGTCTCAAAATGTTCCACAACACTGTAATGTCTCTTTCTGGTTTTGTCAGGTATAAAATAATATCTGCAAATAGAGCAAACTTTTCTTGACTATCATACCAATTATATCCTTGAATTTCTGAGTCCCTTATTTTCTTTGCCAATGGTTCAAAATATAATGCAAATAACAAAGGAGAAAGAGGATACCCCTGCCTGGTTCCTCTGCTCAAGCAAAAATTACCAGAGAGGGCCCCACCCACTTTAATTTTCACCTCCAATCCCTCAAGTATCCTTCTAATCAACCTTAGATTTTTTTCAGCAAATGCTTCCATTGCCCTGCTCCTGAAGTCTCAGCTTAGTCTGTCAAATGTTTTTTCTGCATCAAGGCCCACTAACAACAATGGTATTTTTTTACATTCTGCTTCCCTCCAAATGTTTGCCTCCCCTCTACAAAACTACATCGATCCATATCTATCAATTTTGGCATTACTTTTGCCATTCTTTTAGCCAATATAGACATGAACACTTTATAACCATGGTTTAGTATTGAAATGGGGCTCTATGAAACTGGATCTGATGGATCATTACCCTCTTTAGGTATACAGCTACCACTGCTTTCTTTCAAGATGTTGGTACTTCTCCTCCTCTTAAAACACTATTAAACAAAACATTCCAGATCTTTATCAGTTTTTTCCTTCCTAGCTTCCAAACTTCCACAGGAATACCATCTATTCCTGAGGACTTTCCTGTAGACTGGTTATACATCACTATTTTTATCTAATCTTCTCCTATCCCATCCATTAGTAACTGAGCCTCATCTACCTCTAACATTGGCATATTTAATTCTTCCATAAACATTTCCATTTGTATCTTTTCTTCATTTCCATATTTTTCTGTTTTATAGAAACGTTCACAGAATTTCCATATTTCCTATACCTCTACAGGATCTCTTGTTACCTTCCTTGTTACAGGCTTTCTAAGCTTGGCAACAGCCCTTTCTACTTTCTGTTGAGTCCTTGTGTTGAAAGTTTTTGTTCTCTAGTGTTATCAAAAAACAATTGCCTAACAGCAATCTTTCTAAACTCGTGTATATTATCAAGTTAATTCCTTATTTTCTGCTTAGCATTCTGCAGTTGATCCTCTACTTATTCTATGAGATTCCCCCGCTTCTGCAATACTTTAACATTTGTCAGTCACTCTAAATAATTCTCGTTACCTCTTAACCAAAGCTCCCTTTCTTTTATTTCCACCCTATTTTTAAACTCCACCTTAATTTTATCCCACTCCCTAACTATATTTTCAGAAATAATTTCTAACCTCTTGAATTGACCCATTATTTAAATTTCTCTCTTTTCAATAGACAGGTGGGAAAGCACTAGTGTTTAATTTTTATTACATTACCTTGTGTTTTTATTTAGTTATCATTGGTGTATGATCTAAAATAGTTATTGGGTGTGTATCAAGACCTTCAATTAAATGCACATGTTCCTGTGAAATGTAAATTCTGTGTTGCCTAGCCCACTTTTTATAGCTTGGGGAATAATATGTAAATTCACTCCAAACTCCTATTACTGAATTCACATCTTCCATGCAAAATATCTTCATAAATTTCTTCAAAAGTCTACCCTCCTTTGTTATACTTTCCCATCTGGGCCCTCCAGATACATATTCACTGTTGCAAATCAAATTCTAGTCCCCACCTACAAGTAATATTCCTGGCTGGAAACTGATTATTTCTACCAGAATTTTCTTAAGCTCCATTATAGCAGTTTTAGGTGGAATATAAGTACATGCCAGTGTAATCCTCCTTCCTTGCTTATAGCTCCTTACCACTACAAATCTGCCATTATCATCTTTTTTATTCACTTCTATCGCTATTGTAGCTCCTCTTGTAATTAATATAAGTACTCATCTTTTCCTTTGCTCCAGATATTCCACTGAATAACAATTCTGAAAGACTTTCTTTACCAAATTCACATGTTCATTTCTTTCCACGTGTGTCTCCCGTAACAAAGCTATTTGCACTCTACATTTTTTAATATAGTTCACTATTCTTTCTTTTTTGTATTTATCTGTGAGACCACTGACATTTAAAGACATCATAGAAAGCATCATTGTATTACAAAGTTATTATTCCTATCTTTTATGTATAACACCTTTTTTCTTAAATGTCTTGTTCCAGCTTTTGTGTTACATGCATACACTGTTAGGCAGGTTGAATTTGTATCTAGTTCTTTCTTGTCATATCCATTTCAGCCCATCCATGTCACATCTTATAAAAACTTTTTGTTTTATTGAAAGCCCTCAAACAAAAAACAAACAAACCCCAATACCCCCTAAAAACCTATTAGTTTAATACTAACACACAAAACTATGTACATCTTCAATTATTGAAGTTTTGCTCTACTAATAGGAACAAATGTCCCAAACTGACAGCCACACTCATAGACTTAAATTAACCTAAAAGGAAGGCTAACCATGCTAAAATGTATGCTGCAGCCTGTGCATCTACTAAGTGCTAACTCATTTTGTCTTATCCTTATAGCTCTCCCAGCTGGGAAACCCCCTGAATGCTTTCAGAGAACATTATCTCCTAGCCAGTTTCTCTCTACTTTTTCTCTCTGGCCAATCATTCTCCACCAGATGTAACCAATGTCTCTTTATCAGATTTTCTCCATGGAGACATGAGGACCAGACAGCCAATTTCTCATTATCAGACTGTTTCCATGGAGAAATGCGGGCCAGATACAGAATTGCTACTAAGTATACATTCACTTGCCTCATAATATTAAATATTCTTTTTCATTTACTTGCTTTCTTTTAAAACGTGTTACTAAATCAATCTAAGATTCTTAATGCAGTCATTTCCCATGCAAGAATGAGAAAAAGCACATTAATTTTTCTTTGTCATGTTCTTTTAACTAGTTTTTTTTCTTTTTTACCTTGCAGTGCCTACATTTCTTAAAACTGAACAAGAAAGAGAGAAGGCAGAAAAAAGGGAAAAAATTACAGCAGCACCTATGTACAATCCACATTGCACTTAAAATAACTGAGAAAACTTTACTTTATAGGATGCAAAGAAAACCACACATTACAGGAATAGTACTATTAAGAAAACATGCTTTCTTTACTTAACTTTCTCCCCTCTCTTCCCCTCCCCAAAGCATTTTTCTGAACATTAATGAAATCAAGTAGGATATATACTTTAGAGTCCCCCACAAGTCCAAACAAATTCTGAAAAAGTTGAATATTTCCAGATTTTCTTGTTCTGTCATATTTCACAAATATAAATATTGCATTGTAATAACACATTACGTTACTAGTTTTATTACTGTTCATCTCCATCTCCCAAATCCTGCGTCTACTTCACTTCTGATGTACTCTCTATTTATCTAGTCAACTCTTATGTTCTCTTCCTTCTCCCCAATATTTTCCATTAAAAAGTGGAAAAGGTTTCATGGGTACAGTCTCTCTATGGTCTTTATTACCAGAAGAACAAGAAGCAGAATCTTTACAGTTATTTGCATATCTTCTAAGTTCTTCTGTCTGTGCTGATATTTTTACTTTATTATATCCAATGGTGTATGATACAGTGCATATAAAAAGTGTGCACACCCCTGTTAAAATGCCAGGCTTTTGTGATATAAAAAATGAGACCACAATAAATAATTTCAAAACTTTTCCCACCTTTAATGTGCCCTACAACCTGTACAATTCAATTGAAAAACAAACAAATCGGTTAGGGGAAAAAATATAAAAAAATAAAAAAATGCACAATAAGCTGGTTGCATAAGTGTGCACACCCGCAAACTAATACTTTGTTGAAGCACCTTTTGATTTAATTACAGTATTCGGTCTTCTTGGGTACACACCTGCCATCAATTAAAGAGAGACTAATTAATCCCAAATAAAGTTCAGGTGTCCTAGTAGGATTTTCCTGACATTTACTCAGTTGCCTGCTGCAGCAAAAGCCATGGTTCGCAGAGAGCTTACAAAGCATCAAAGGGATCTCATTGTTGAAAGGTATCAGTCAGAAGGGTACAAAACATTTCCACAGCATTGGATATACCATGGAACATAGTGAAGACAGTCATCAAAGTGGAGGAAATATGGGACAACAGTGACGTTGCAAAGAATTGGACGTCCCTCCAAAATTGATGAAAAGACAAGACGAAAATTGGTCAGGGAGGCTGCCAAGAGATCTACAGCAATACTGAAGGAGCTGCAATAATTTCTGGAAAGTACTGGTTGTATGCTACATGTGACAACAATCTCCCATATTCTTGATATGTCTGGCCTATGGGGTAGGGCTGCAAGATGGAAGCATATTCTTACACAGAAAAACATCAAGACCTGGATAACATCTGCAAAACAATACATCAAGTCTCTCAAAAGCATGTGGGAAAATGTGTTATGGTCTGATGAGAACAAGGTTGAACTTTTTTTCCACAATTCCAAAAGGTACATTTGGCAGAAAAACAACACTTTGCATCACCAAAAGAACACCTTCCCAACAGTGAAGCATGGTGGTGGCCGTACCATGCTTTGGGGTTGTTTTTCTTCAGCTGGAACTGGGGCTTTAGTGAAGGTGGAGGGAATTATGAACAGTTCCATATACCAGTCACTTTTGGCCCCAAACCTTCAGCCATCTGCTAGAAAGCTGAAGATGAAGAGAAATTTCACCTTTCAACACGACAATGACCCCAAGCATACATCCAAATCAACAAAAGAATGGCTTCACCAGAAGAAAATTAAAGTTTTGGAATGGTCCAGCTAGAGCTCAGACCTAAATCCAATAGGAAATCTGTAGGGTGACCTGAAGAGGGCTGTACACAAGAGATGCCCTTACAATCTCATAGATTTGGAGCACATTTGCAAGGAATAGTGGCCAAATATTGCCAAGTCAAGATGTGCCATACTGATAGACTCCTACCCAAGAGACTGAATGCTGTAATTAAATCAAAAGGTGCTTCAACAACATATTAGTTTAAGGGTGGGCATGATTATGCAACCAGCTTATTGTATATTTTTTCTCCTAACAGATTTGTTTGTTTTTCAATTGAATTGTACAGGTTATAGGTCACATTAAAGGTGGGAAAAGTTTTGAAATGATTTATTGTGGTCTCATTTTTTTATATCACAAAATCCTGGCATTTTAATAGGTGTGTGTACACTTTTTATATCCACTGCAGATTCTCGTCTGTTCAAACACTGTGTGTTGTTTTTATTATGTCTATCTTTCTAAGTTTTTGTTGATCTGTTCCTTTTTCTATACTTTTCTAACACTGACATATCATAATTACTTTATAGTTTTCTCTATTTGATAGTTCCATGATGGCATTTGATTTCTTCCCTTCCTTTCCCTTACTGCTCTGTGTTTTGGTGGCAAGACTTTATCTGTTATTAATTTAGCTGCACAGTAAGATATATGTTTATAGTTTCATAGAAGGTTACTATGCTAATGACCCTAGAGTCCTTAAAAGCCTAGGCATATTTATCTTGAGTTACCCAATAATTGGTGGTTAGGTGAGTAAAGTTCGCAGATCTAAGGGTCTATGGTAGTTCATAATGACTTCCTCTATCCAAGAGGGATATGGGCACCACCCCAGGAGTGAATCTGCAGTCACTCATCTATTGATCTAGATTCCATTAGACGATGGTCAGGGAGGGGCCCTGTATCATGTGAACTGAAAGCTTGTCCCACACAAGTGGCATTCTCTGGGAGATATATCTCTCCAGCATGACCTGTTTATGTCAGAGGATAGGTTAAGATCCTTGGGTGAGTGACCCTAGTGAAGTTTGATTTACAAATATGAAGCATTTCCATCAGTACTAGGTCACAGACTGCCCTATAAGCAAGGCACAGGTCACCACTTAGCAACCTGTAGGAGATAGACAGAATACAGTGACAGGGCTTTCAGTCTTTCTGCATAAGACTTGCTTTGTGTAACCTGTAATTTCTTGGTGAGAAACCTCTCTGGTCTCTCCAGTTGTTGCAGGTGTCTAGTGAGGTACATGTAAAAGGAAGCATTTTACTCAATTATTGGTCTGATAAGAGATGAGTATAATGGAATTATAACAGCCTTAGATATAGATGCAATACCTTTACTTATAAGATGTGCCATTGTGGATACATGGTGGTCAAAGTTCAGGTTGCTATCAACCTGAGTACCTAGATCATGTACCACTGGGCCTACACTTAGAGTGGTGCTGTCTATAACATAATTAGCAGAGATGTCAGCTTTCCCAAAGGGAATAATAATGCATTTTATTTTCATTTAGCTTTAATCCATGGCTTTGGCACCAATCATTTGTCTGTGCTATCCCTATCGCCAGTATATTAACATCATTAGGGGACGGCAGGCCGTCCAAGTTTTCCTGGACTTCTGAGAAATAAATTCCAAACAGTAAGGGGTCCAGCACAGAATCCAGTAGTAGACCACTGATGGCTGATCTAATGCTAGAGGTGAAGTCACCCACTTTTACAGTATGTGTCCTGTTGGTGAGCCAATTGGCTACTGATCTGGCAATGCAGTGGTTAATTACCAATTGGGAGAGTTTCTTCATAATACCCGAGTGGAGGATTGTCACAAGCCTTGGCTAGGCAAGATGGGTGGCATGCACTTTCTTTCCCTCATCCAGGGCCTTGGTGACTTTCTTGAAGAAGTCAACCATGTTTAACAGGCATAATCTTTCTTTAACGAATCCGAACTGGGTTGGGTCCAGAATCTGGAAATTACCTATGTCCTTGTTAATAAGGTCCATAATGATTCTTTCCATGGCTTTCCAGATGAGGCTAGTCAAGCTTATGGGCCTGTAATTCCCAGGGTTGGTTGATGGTCCCCCTTTTTGCAGGGGAATTACTGTTGCTGTCCTCCATTCCACCGGAACATAGCCAGTTTGCAAGTTGTGGTTAAACAGGGATCAAAGTGGGTCTGCTAGGTCATGTTTTAAGTTGTTTAAAAGGCAACCTGGGATGCTGTCTGTTCCCACTGATACCATGTTTTTGGCCTTGGAAAGCATAGAGATGAGCTGCGCTCTTGAGATAACAGGCTGAGAAATGGTGGCAGGTGTACTTTGTAGGATGACTGGAGGGGACAGGGGGTGAAGTTTACTCCAAATCTGTCAGCTAGCAGGTTGGCTATTACCTCCGGCTGACTATGGGTTGTGCCATTCACATCCAGTTCAGTGCATAGCTGGGTATCTACTTTTAGATATTGGACATAAAGAATGGCTTATGATTATCCTTAGCTAGGGAGGCTAGTTTTGCTTTGTAATTAGCTTTGGAGGACTTGACAAGATCTCTAATTTGTTTGTTTAAGCTAGAGAGGGAGTTCTTCATCTGCTGAGCCAGTTCCTTCTTATTCTTGAACATTAGTTTCTTTCTCTTGTTGCACAGACTGTTTAAACTAGGGGTCCGACACCAGCGTGGCTTGTTTTTTCATCAGGACCTGGTTTTAATCTGGTCTGGTACAGCTGATTCTATACAATGCTTAAATGGTTATACAGGGCATTAGTGTATACCTCTGCATAGGAGTCAGTGTTATTTGCATTCAAGGGGGCTTTGAAACTTCCTATACCATAACTTAGTAGGAGGTAATTTGTCTTTGAAAAATTCTTAAGCGTTTTTGAGCTTGATGAGGTATCTGGCTTTACGATTACATTGAAAGAGGCTGATTTATGGTCCAATCTTACCAGGAAGGACATCACAAGGGGGGTGCAATGCTCTCCCATGTTATTGAGTACATATGTTGAGGACATTTGAGTCTCTTGCAAGTGTGCTGACTAGCTGTTCCAGATCATTTGCACCGACAAAGGCCAAGAACCTCTGAGCCAGCATGTTTGCAGTCGTGCATGTTTCCTAGTCAATGGTAGGATAATTAAAATCACCATCACCCATGATTAAGGTGCTGGGCTGTATGGCAAGTGACTCCAATAAGTCTAGGCATGCTGTATGCTTTGCCTGTTTCATGGTGGGGGAATCTGTAGCTAGCTATGATGTGGTAAGGGGCTTTGCCTATAATTAATTGAACATGGAGAAACTCAAGACAGCCATACTGTCTGACCAGTCTTGAGGAGTACTTCTCCTTAATGAAGATGGATACACCTCCTCCTTTGTTCTTTCATGCTCAGTTTGTGGTCTTAATGTATGGAAGGCATTATAGCCCTGGACAGCTGGGCTGCGGTTTGTGTCTTTGAACCATGTCTCGGTGACTGCACAGACATCAGCATCTTCCAAAGTGAGGAGTGCTTTGAGGAGTGCAGTTTCTTGTTTAGACTCCTAGCATTAAGCAGTAGCACCTTGAGTTTATCTAGAGAGGATTTTGTTATGTTGGGAGGTTGGTTATTTTGACACTACCTAAAAAGGCACAACAGGGGTGGCTAATGCCTTTATCAGTATCTGATTGCCTAGAGGAGAGAGAGGTGCAGACCATCTCCTGGCAATGCAGCATGGACTGTTGACCATGTCTTCCCAGGCTGACAGACAATTGAATTCCCTTGGACGGACACCAGAAGCTAAGCCAGTTGTTAAAGTCAATCATTTTTTGTTTGCACTGTGGCATCATCCTCTGAGAAGGTAAAATGCTGCTTAAGGTTAGGCTTATACCTGCCTTTGACACAATCTGAGAGCTCAGTCATTTTTCTCTTTGTATAGTCAAGTGAGGTAAATCTCAAGTCACTCACCCCCACATGGACTATGATGGCGCCATTTTGGTACTTGTGGATGAGTGACTTGAGTGCTTGAATGACATGATGGATCCTGACACGTGACAGGCAACTAACCATAACCTGCTCCTTATCCAGCCTGGAGAGGGGAACATCCATGTGTCTCACAATGACATCACCTATGATCAATACATTAGATTTTGTGGTGTAACACCTCATGGGTTTAGTTGCTGAAACAATGGTGTGTGTGTGTGTGTGTGTGTGTTATGTGTTGTGGTTGTTTATTGCATTGTTATGTGTGTAAGTGGTTTCCATTTGAGAGGATTCTGACCTTTTGGTAAGTTATTGGTGAGTACCTCCACATATCTGGATTTGTGTGTTATGTCCTTATTTAGTATGGGAAGTGTATGTGTGCTAACAACCTGTTTGGCATTCAGTTTGTCCTTACGTGAGAGTCTTGCTTCCAATTTCATAGTGTAACTACATCTCTCACATAATGTATTTATTTGTTTTAGGAGTAAGTGGTTGTCAGTATACATGAAACAATTGCTACATTGTCTCAGGATGCCCATATCTATCAGGCTGGCCAGAGAGATGATGGGAAACTGCCTGCCCATGATAGCAGGTTCTTACTGTATGTTTTATTAGGGAAGGGAATGGCTTAATTTGGCAGGAATGTGCTGGTAGCACCAAGACTACAAGAGGAACTTATACTTTGTCTATGCTAAGGTTGTTCAATAAGATAATACTGCTCCATGCGTAATTGAGTTGCTCCTAGATCAGCAGAGAAGTATGGAAGGGTTTCACTGACAGCTGTTTAGGGAAAAACTGAGCTTCTAGGTTTTTCTGTCTGTACGGTGTACTACTAACCACTGCTGATCAAAGAACAGCACCTCTCAAATGTGAGGCTTAAATATGAGCAAAGAGAAACAAGTTTTAAGCTAACTACCAAATTTGTAAAGCATACAATAAGCCTTTTACCAGCAATCCCCAACTTAGACAGGTTAGATCAGCATACTTCTGCCAGAAGGGTGCAGAAAAACACCTTCTTAATGTAGAATAGCTGGTTTGGAGCTCAAGTGTAACACAAAACCACACAAACTACCTACAACATCCCTACAACTAACAGATGCAAATTAACTATTTAAAGCAGCAGTAGACAGTGCAGTGTTTTTTTTTTGCTATAAAGTGCAAAAATAACAGCAAATAGCTGAAGAAACTGCGAAAGTACGTACAGTCACAGTATATAAAAGAAGTGCGAAAAATACTTATGTTTGTCCTGTCAGTACTAGATTGCTCCAGGTGAATGCAGATTCTCAGCAATCAGTAGTAAAGTCTCCAAATGACAAGCAGTTCTGAGTATCTATGCCAAAGCTCACACAAAAGTGAGGCTTAAATATGAGCAAAGAGAAACAAGTTTTAACCTAACTACCAATTAGGAAAGCGCACAATAAGCCTTCCACCAGCAATCCCTAACTCAGACAATTAGAGCAGCACACTTCTGCCATAAGGTTGCAGAAAAACATCTAGTTAATGTAGAATAGCTTGTTTGGAGCCCAAGTATAACAAGACCACACAAACTACCTATAACAGCCTTACAACTAACAAGTACAATGTAATACAGTTCAATTAACTACTTAAGGCAGCAGTAGACAGTACATTTTTTTGCTATAAAGTGCAAAACTAACAGCAAACAACTTAAGAAACTGCAGAAGCACAGTCAATGTACATATGAGAAGTGCAAAAAATACTTAGAGCCTTTTTGTGTGTTTCCCAGCTCAGACAGACCAGGTAAACACCTACTGCCACTAGATGAATAATTCCAGTCATCTTACTGTAAAAGCAAGGTAAAGGAGTGTCCAGAGTAAAATGCTACCACAAATAAACTTAAAATATACAAAATGCTACCACAAAATATCTTAAAGATATGGATACAGCAGTATACTTTAAACAGCTTATAAAAGTGTGGTTATTCAATAAAAGTACTTTGCTTTGTATAAATGATCCAAGAGCCACTCAACTGTATAGAATTTATAAAGGGACTAAAAACAAAATAAGCTGATTAATAAGCTATCCAGTCAATAAAACTACATGTAGAAATCTCAGGTGTCAGACCAGGCTATCTCCAAATGCACTAGATGGAAAATCCACAGACCTCTTTATGTAAAAACAAGTGTTTGCTAGACTCTATCCAACAGATAGCTAGATAACGAATTCAGATCAAGTAAACCAGCAGAACAAAAAATGAGAGGCAAAATGCACTTTTTCAATATAAGCACAAGAAAAGGCAAATAAATAATTCAAGATAAACAGCAGAAAGGGAGGAGCTTATTATGCTTAATTTACAGTAGGGAGCGAGCAGCTTAAAATCACCAGGTTTAAAAAGCATATCAACAAACCAGAGGGTAGGTGGCAAAACCTAGCAGGGAATCACCAGTAGTGCTTTAGTTTATGCAGCCTTGAAATATTTTCTTTTTTTTTTTCAATAATATTTCTTTATTTTTCACAGTATACAAATTAATATACAAAGGTTATATTAGATCATAACTACATCAAAACAGTTAAACATATTTACATGAATGTTTTCATAGTTTAACATTAAAAGACTGGTCAACTTCATATATTTCTTCTGAATGCTGTCTCCAGGGTTAGTAAAGTACAGTTTTGTACCTACCATAAATGTAGATGTTCGAAGATCCACATTGCTGCAGTCATAACCTGTGGGTAGTCCGCTGTCCTCGGTCGGCCAGAATACCAAAGTGTTAGGCTGGCGTCGGTCATGGTCGCTTGGATCTGACGTCAGTACGCCGTGGTACTAAAGCGCATGACCGACGTCATATCCTCAGTCTTTCTTGCCCCAGATGTCAGAAGGCCCTAAAAAGAAAGGCCATAGCCAAAAAACAGAAAAAACATCCAACCACCCATGTACAAACAATATTTACAACCCAAACCACACAACCACCCCAAACTACAGTGGGGAAGGAGGGAGGATTGATATTGACAGCAATGTGGATCTTCGAACATCTACATTTATGGTAGGTACAAAACTGTACTATGTTCTTCATCTCACATTGCTGCAGTCATAACCTGTGGGTAGAATCCCAAAGCAAAGGTAAAGGGAGGTTGGCAAAATCATAAAGCATTGGGAGCTGCTAACATGTCCTGCAAAACTGCAGTGGCAAACCCAGCCCTAGATTTTGAACAAAGAGGGAGATGATAATGTTTAGAAAAAGTGTGCACTGAACTCCAAGTAGCTGCCTCCAAAATATCTTTAGTAGCTACACCCCTCAGAAAAGCAGTAGAAGTGGCAGTGGCCCTAGTGGAATGAGGTCTGATTCCAGCCGGAATCTCCTTACCATGATGAGAATAACAAAAAGCAATACAATGACCAATCCACTTAGAAATAGTTTGTTTAGAAACAGGTTTCCCCTGGGAACCCAAAGCAAAAGAAACAAACAACTGTTGAGACTGTCTGAACCCTTTAGTTCTGCTCAAATAATAACACAACTGCCTGTGAATATCCAAAGAGTGCAAAATCTTTTCCCCTTTATTTTGGGGATCAGCATAAAAAGTAGGCAAATGAATAGACTGGTTCAAGGCCACATTTGAGACCACTTTAGGCATGAAAGTAGGGTTAGTACGCAAGGAAGGGTTCAACTGCCATTAGAGCCTGTAATTCAGATACCCTTCTAGCAGACGTAATGGCCAACAAAAAAGCTGTCTTCCAAGACAAAAACTTCAACTCAGCTGTAGCTGTAGGTTCAAAAGGAGATAAAGTGAGTTTCTCCAACACAAAATTGAGATCCCAGGAAGGAGTAGGAGCTCTACGTGGGGGTCTTATGTTCTTTGCCCCTCTAAGAAATTGCTTGAACAAAGGATGAGAGAATAAAGGTGGGTCACAGTCATAGTGAGCAGAAATGGCTGCAGCATGAACTTTTACAGAGGAGAAAGACAAACCTTTGTCTAATAATTCTGTAAGATACTGAAGTGAAACACTCAAATTAGGTACTGAAACATCAAAGCACTTTGCTTTGCTCCAAAGAAAAATCTCCTCCATTTATCAGCATAAACCTTCCTTGTACTAGGCCGTCTGGCCTCCAAAATAACATTCAAAACTTGTTGAGGAAGCTGCGACCCTCCAGGGTCTAGAACAGAATATGCCAGGCTGCCAGATGCAGGGACTGTATCCTGACATTGATGAAATGATTGCCTGCCTGGGACAAAAGGTGTGGACTTGCTGGCAAAGGCCAAGGAGGCTCCCGTACTAAACTCCTCAGCAGAGGGTACCAGTGCTGACATGGCCAATCTGGAGCTATAAGAATCATGGAGAGCTTGTCCTGTCTGACCTTCAAGAGCACCTTGGGAAGGAGAGGCAGAGGAGGAAAGGCATAGATGTGAAGATTGTTCCAACTGAATGAAAGAGCATCCACTTTCCAAGCTTTTGGATGAAACATCTTTGTGCAAAACTTTGGCAGCTGGAAATTTAGTGGAGAAGCGAACAGATCTATGTCTGGAGTCCCCCAAAACACTGTCAACTGTCGAAATACATGAGGATTCCATTTCCACTCGTGGGGATCCACCATCTGTCTGCTCAAAACATCCGCTAAGGAGTTCTGTGCTCCTGGCAGAAACCTTGCCTGAAGAGTGAGGTGCAACCTGAGAGCAGTCTCCCACAAAATCATAGCTTGTCTGCAAAGTGGGTACGAATGGGTTCCCCCTTGCTTGTTGATGTACCACATGGCAGTTGTGTTGTCTGTTTGAATCAACACTTGACCTGGGTGAAGTAGATCCTTGAAAGCCATCAATGCAAATTGGACTGCTAACATCTCCTTCATGTTGATATGCAAATGTTGAAGTCTGGCAGGCCACGCGTCTTGAACCCATTTTCCATTGAGGTGTGCTCCCCAAGCCTTGTCTGAGGCATCTGTCGTTAAGATCTGACTTCTGGTCGGGTCACAGAGAGTCCCTTGTTTAGGTGACATTCCTGAGCCCACCACAAAAATTCCTTCTGAATGCAAGGTATTATCTGAATGACAGTGTCCAAATCGTGGCAGTGTTGAGTCCATACACTTTTGAGATACCATTGTAACTTCCTCATATGCAATTTGGCATTGGGAAGCACCAGAATACAAGATGCCATGAACCCCAAGGCTTGAAGGACTGTCCTTGCAGTCAGCCTGGACAGGAGAGACAATTGCTGGAAGTAAAGGGCAAGATTTCTTTGCTTGTCCGGGGTCAAAAACGCCATCTGAGAGGCTGTATTCAGTCTCACACCCAGAAAGTACATGTCCTGAGAGGGTACTAGACTGGACTTTATTTCGTTCACAGAATACCCTAGGCACCTTAACACTGCCATAACATACTGAAGATGGTGAAGTAGCTTGTCTTTGTCTTGAGCAAGAATCAGGCAGTCGTCCAAATAAGGATAAATTTGTATTCCTCTTAACCGTAAGAAGGCTATCACCGGAGCCAGAACCTTTGTAAACACCCTGGGCGCAGTGGATAAGCCAAAGGGCAATGCAGAGAACTGATAATGTAAAGTCCCAGCCCGAAAACGCAGGAATCTCCTGCAGCTTGGTCTGATAGGAATATGAAGATAAGCCTCCTTGAGATCCAGAGTTACCATCCAGTGATCTTTGCCTAGCATAGGTAGAAGTTGTTGTAAAGTCAACATTTTGAATTTTGGAATGTCCAGGTATGTGTTGAGAATAGACAGATCCAGAATTGGCCTCCAAGTGTTTCCTTTCTTTGGTACAAGAAACAGGCGAGAATAAAATCCTAGGCCCACCTCTGATGGAGGGACCTGCTGGATAGCTCCCATTTGGAGAAGTAAAGAAATCTGTTTGTGAGCCTCTGCCTTTTGCTGAGGAGGAACGTCTGGCATGCCTTTGAAAGGGGGCAATGTGTGGAAATAAAACTTGTAGCCTCGGTTTACAATGTCCAACACCCATTTGTCCTGGGTGACTAAAAGCCAATTTTGCCTGAAAAGTGCCAACTTTCCTCCCAGAGGAGCTGCCAGATAGGAAGGATCGGGCAGCTGAAAATGCAGGTCATTGGGTCTGTTTACGAAAGGACTGGCCCCTGCCCTCACCTGTAGACTGTGCAGGGGAACTCCACGTCCTAGGCCTAAAAGAACCCTGTGCATGAGCTCTGCCCCTACCACGTCTAGATCTGCCCCTAGACTGTAAATCAGAAGAAGGGTAAGCCCATCCCTTAGTAGGCCAATTTCTGCTAAACTTAGGGGGCTGCACCTGCAAAAAATCTTTAACAGTCTGCATAGACTTAGCTTTGTCCTCCATTTTCTTCAAGACTGACTCCACAGGAGAACCAAACAAAACTTCAGACTGAAGGGGAGCATCCAAAATTCGAGCTTTAACATGCTCTGACAAGTTCTGATCCCTAAGCCAGGCGTGCCTACGAATAACTGATCCAGTGGCAGCCACCCTGGAAGAGGCCTGCAGAGCATCAAAACCACACTGCAAAGAATGCTTACCCACCTGATCAGAGGCATGAACCAAATCCTGTAATTCTTTACACTCTATGCCCTCTGCTAAAGCATCCACCTTAGATTTCAATTGACTAAGAAGAAAATTCTGGTACTTCAGCATATGAAACTGGCAATTTAAAGCCCTCATTGCAAGAGTGGAAGATGTATACACTTTTTTACCCCACCTATCCAGAGCTCTAGAGTCCTTATCCATGGGAACTGGATTCTTTACAACAGAAGCCCTGACACCCTTAGGTCCCTGGCTAATAGTTTCTGGGTCAGCCCTAGGGCTCTTATACAAATATTTATGAGCCTCTGGCACCCTGTAATACCTGTCTGGCTTAACCGGGCAGGAGGCAAAGAGTCTGGATTAAGGGAAGCCTCAGAGAAAACATCCTGTACAACATCCAAAACCGGAGGTATAGCCAAGGGCCTATGTTGTGGTAAAACAAGAATTCCCTAAGCCTCTTACGGAATCTGAGAAATCCTGACCTTCCCATTTAAAATGCTCCTCATAGAATGCAGGGTTTCTGAAAAGAAAAATCCTCTGGAGGGAAGCAGAAGGACTAGAATCCTCTGCATCAGAATCAGAATAAGGGGAAAATCCTGAATGTCTTCAGCAAGACTCTGAATAATCTGAAGAATGTTCCAATCCTTCCACCTCTGGCTCCACCCTAGGCCTCTTATCTGGAGGGGGCATAGAACCTCTGATCAAGGTAATCAAATCTTCTGCCATTTTAAGCATGTGTTTTTTAGGCACAGAACCTGCAGAACTAGGACTGACGCCAGAGGAAGACAAACCAGGCCTGGCCTTTGAAGGTACCTTAGAGACAGAGGGAGAAGGCCTAACCACCTTATGCAAAGAAGGGAGCACAGCAACCTGAGAGGCCCCCTCAGCCTGACCCGACTCCTGAGAGACCACATCCTGCAAAACTAAAGGTTCCCCCTGAGACTCAACTGAAACCTCGGCTGGATCCACAGATTCCACCGTGGTTTCTAAAGAACTGGCGTCCGGAACGGACGACTCATCCTGCTTGGATTTCAATGATTTCTTTACGCTTCTTCATGTAGCGGCGCCGGAGGATCCAACGGCATATTGTAATTACACCGCCATCAAGACAAGCCTAGCACAATCTAACCTACGCTTAATGGTGCGCTTATTAAATTTAGCACAAAGCGACACCCACGCCGTGCTCAGGCCCCAAACAAGGAATACAGAGAGAGTGGTAATCCCTATGAGGTATCTGTTTCCCACAAGAAATACAATTATTCACTTTTTCTGACATCCGGATTTAACTGAGGCAAGAAAAGACAAAAATATTCCCCAACGAGGTACTTAGCCCAACTTGGTCTTCGGTCTGAAACTCAGAATACGAAAATTTCAGGACGCCGAACGGCACTTGCAAACGCTGCTTCTGCTTCGGACCATGCGGCAAGAAAGACTGGGGATATGACGTCGGTCATGCGCTTTATTACCATGGCATACTGACGTCAGATCTAAGCGACCATGACCGACGCCAGCCTAACACTTTGGTATTCGGGCCGACCGAGGACAGCGGACTACCCACAGGTTATGACTGCAGCAATGTGAGATGAAGAACATCAACATCTCAGTTTATGACTACATAATGTTGCTGTGATTCTTGTGTATGTTGTATTGTATCTTACATTTAGTGGTTTATGTAAGTATAATATTGAAAATCTGTTCCCAGAGTTTAAAAATATTGGGATTTTTGTTTTGCTTGTTTATTATGTATTTATGTGATAGTATATGTTTTATCGCCAAGATCCTGAAATTCTCCCAAGAGTTCTTGTACGGGTTAAGCCAGTTGGTAGCTATGTAGAGTTTCATTAATAGGAAAATGTTAATAAGAATGATCATATGGTTTTTGTATATTTTTGTATAGATTATTTGGGGGAATATGTAATATCATAAATTCCCAAGTGAGCGTTGATGTTTGATAGCCCATCTTTTGCAGTTGTAGTTTCAGGGAGTTTCAAAGTTTGAATACACATTTACAGCTCCAGAACATATGAAAAAGGTCAGCAGTTTTATCTTTACAATGTGGGCAAGTTGGAGAATTTTTAGAGTTAAATTTATGCAAGCTAAGGCGTGTATAATATGTATTGTTATATATCATGAGTTGAGTGAATGCTAACTTTTGAAGGGATATGGATTTTACTGTTAGGTTAATTGCTTGGGCTAGTTTGCGATTCTCAATAGAGGGTATTTTTAGCCTTGAAATATTTTCAAAGACAAAGGGCCAGAATTTCACTGTATATTTAAGTATCACTCAAGAGACAATTTAATCAATGAAAAAATGTGAAATGTGCAGCCTAGATAATTTGTCTGTCTCTCACATAGAACAAAAACAGCAGGCCAAGCAGATTTCTTAAAACAGAAAAGAAAATGGAGCAGGTAAAACAGAAACCATTTACTTCTGTTATATCACATTAGTTTCTGCTAATAGTCTTGATTACTGTGTTCATGTGTTTTATCGGACTTCTAATACTTTGGGTCTTATTGACTTTAATTGCCTGTAATCTATTTCTTTCATTGATCTTAACATGTCTGTCCATCTCTATTAAATCAAGCAACTCTTCCCTTATATCATTTTCTTCTAAACTGAAGGCACATTCTTTGTTTTCTGTGGGCATTCTACAGAAAAGTTCAGAACATCTTCCTGTGATATATTCTCTTCACCTGCATCCTGCAGTATCCATCGCTCTTTCATATGGGAACTCATTGGCATATCATTGCACAAAATTAGCTGTGTCAGTGTTGCCACTGTTTCCTACTCCTTCCCCTTGCCGTGCAACTCCAAGTGACTTTTTGTACTGATTTCTTACTGAAGGCTCCAGAGTATCTTCATGTGGCAAGTGATCAGATGCTAACCATTCCACCTGTTTCTCCATAATTTTGGGACTCATTATTCCATTGTGCTGTGATGTTACCAGAGTTGGATTTTCTTTACTAAATCCTTCACTTCACAGATAATCCATAACTTCAGTTTCTATTTCTTTAACTTCTTCATTACTAATCCTATTTTCTGCTTTGCTTGCTTTTTTTTGTATTGTGAAAATGCTCATATCCAGATGGCTTTTCCTGTATTTCTCTTCAAATATATTTGGTGCTGCTTTTTTGCATTGATTCATTTTGCTTTCGTCCATATTTCTTCTTCAGATATCTACAGCTCTACCTGTTTCTCCTCACCCTGAGGACTCATTATTCCATTATGGTGTGATATAACCTGTGTTAAACTTTCTACACTAAATCCTTCACTTCACAGGTATTCTATAACTTCAGCTTCTATTTGTTTAACTTCTACTTTACTAATATTCTGTTGTACATTACCCCTTTTTGATGTTTTTTTTTTTTGTATTGTGAAATTTTCCACATCTGGGTGCCTTTGCCTGTATTTCTATTCAAATATATTTGGAGCTTCTTTTTTTGTATCAATTAGTTTGGATTTCTCCTCTGCATAAATACTGTACAACATCATATCTGTTCTTCCTTCCTATGTCCATGATTCTTTTTTATATCTTGCAAACAACTCTAGTTTTTTTTTATATTTTTGCACTTCCTCTGTCACTTCTTTTTCCAGACTGCTCAAAGCTTCGTCTATATAATGCTTTTCAAGGGTCTGTTCTATTAATAAACACAAATTTTCATTTGAAGCTTCTGACAGTTTCTTATACAAGTATTTTTCTTTCCTCTAATTTCTCTCTTAATCTTTTTGTACATTTTCTACCTGGAAATTCTGGGGTTCTTGTATAGGTTCATAGGTTCATACTAGGCTATCTGCCCGAGGGCATTTACAAGCCTAGCCCATTATTTTGCTGTGCCTCTGTTGAGCAGTGACACTGAGGTAATCCCTGGGGTATATCTGTGATCTCCCATCCATTGGTCAAGATTTCTCTTGAACAAGGCCAGCGAGGTGCTCTGCCTCACATATACCGGGATTTTTTCCCACAGCATAGGAGTCTTTTCTCTTGAACAAGGCCAGGTGCTCTCTGGCTCCATATATATGATTTTTTTATTCCACAGCATAGGGAGGGTGATGAATCTATTTAAGTCTCCCGCCCTTGTGGCTCTGATGGATCTAGATTTTTGAGGTGAAGCATATTCATCAAATCTGGGTTTGACATGGCCTTGTATGTTAGGCAAAGGTCACCAATCATTGGTCTGATGAGTGATGAGTGATCTAGATGAGAATCCCTTCTGATAAGGTGGGCAAATGTAGAGGTCTTCTAAACTACTTTAGCTACATGGGTGTCGAATGACAGACTACTATCAACCTGGGTCCCCAGGTCCCTGATAACTTCTTCTGTACTCAGTGGATTGCCACCTATTTGGTAGCTAGGGGTACCTTTTGTTTTTTTCGAAGGTATGACTATGCATTTTTTTTTTTTAACTTTTAGCCATGGCTCTGGCACCAGTTATCGTTGTGAGAGACCTTTTGAAGGATATCTGTGTCAGATGTGTTTTCTACTATGGCACCCAGTGCAGTCATCTGCAAACTTTGTCAGCCATAACCCTCCTGTGTTTGCTTGTACTTCAGAAAAGTAGATGCCACAAGAGAGTGGGCCAGAGGACTGAGCCCTGTGGGTCACCACTTACAGACAGGCTTTTCTGGCGACATGGCGCCAGCAACTCCCTGGTGTGGTCACTCAGCCAGGCAGTTTGCAACCCATCTTGTGATGTATGGTTAACATTTTAGCTGATGAGTTTTTCAATGATACCCGAGGGAGTGTATGTATTGTATTTTGGCAGATGCCGGTAGGCTGTATGGACTTGGGTTAACATTTAAAGCTGATGAGTTTTCAATGATACCAGGCAAGTGGGTATTGTATCGTTTTGCCAGCCCAGATCGGTGTAGGGCTGTATGGCCTCATCAATGGCTTTGGTGACTGTTTCAAAAAGTCACCAAGTTTTAGAGGCATGATCTGCCTTTTGACAAAGCCAACTGGGATGGATCCAAAGTCTGCAAATTCCCTATGTCTTTATTTATGGACCACAGTTGCAGTGCGCCACTCCCTGGGTACGTATCCAGAGGTAAGACTATGATTAAACAGCTGTCCTAGCTGTGGGTTTAATTCCTCGTTGAGTTAGGAGCACTCAGGTCCCATGGATGCTGTGTTTTTTTTTGGAGAGCAGTTATTGTCTTTTGAGTCTTTAGCTATTTTCCTCTCAAAATTTGCTTTGGATGATTTCTTCCTTATCCTAGTCCGCTCTACTCTATCATCCTTATGGCTCTTTTGTGGCCTGTCAGCTTTTGTGAGTTTTGTGGCCTACTACTTCCGTTTACAATAGGGGGCCATCCTCCCCCTTAGACTGGCCTAACTCCATTATAGAAAAGTTTCAGTGTCTTGAGGATTCTACATAGTAATTTTTTTCCAGTCCTATCACCAGTGTGCAAACTAGGATTGGGGAGTTTATTGTGGGACTTGTGCACCCAGCTACCTTTTTTATTTTTTAACCTACAGCTGTCCATGATATATGCTATATAAAATACAGTCTATATATTAGTGTCTCTTGGTGAGATTTTGTGAAAACAGGGTCCACCACGTGAAGGTACTCACCAAGACCTGAGGATAAAATTCAGTTCCAGTAATACTACTCTCCTTTTCTTGCTGATTTTATCATCTCTCCATTCTAGTTATATAAAAAATTATATTAAAAAGTGATCTGATGAGTTCTGATAAACCAGTTATATCAGTACAGTACTTATTAGTTAACAATGTTTTAAACTGAAATGTTTGCTTCTAAGTCTACAACTGCAGTGAGAAATGTGCCATATCTTGAGAGACAAAAAGCAGCAAAAACTGTGCTAATTTGTTTCAAATGTGTAGGGGGCACACTTCTAAATTCTGTGCTAGTAATACTGAACAAAATGCTACAAGCAGAAATGTGGAAATTGAAATACATGATACACTGAAGTTGTTCTTATGGAATGTGGCAAGACTACAGGTAGAATAATTGAGTCAGCATTACATTGCCGTATTAAGCAGGGATGCACAGTGTATTTCAAAAAGGAAGGGAAGTTAAGGCTCTTCAAGACTTTGGAAGCAAGATTACTATGTCAAGGGCCCCCTGGTATGTAAGCATAAGATCAGTAAAAAAAAAAAAAAAAAGTGGAGGTAATACATATTCATAGTGACAAAAAGAATATCTTCAACTTATGCAGAAATTCAAACATTTCTAGGAAAACTGTAATCTCCCATGGCCGGCACTCTGATTTGATTCATGAGACAATATTATAAAAAAATATTGCCTCATATTAAAGAACTATGGACATGTGGGTGTAAGAAGAATCCATAGACAAAGTGGTTTAGGCTGAAAAACTTAACAAGAAAGGGTTAGAACAGCAGTTCAATACACCCAGTAAGTATAGCAATGAGGGGACATCAAGAGAAGTGACACTCATACAAGAAGTCCAGAATCAAAATCAGGAGAAGACTGTCAACATAGAAGCTAAAAAGGGGGACAAAATATGGCTGTAGTTAAAAAGGACAATACCTGTTATCAGAAGTCTGCCCCAATAATAAAGAAGGACATAAAACTGTAAGAAATATTAGTATAAGCACTGAAGGTGAACTGATAGGAAATTCTGAAGCAAAAAGCAATACAAGGCAGAAGTGTGCAGAGAGACATACAAGGAATGTTATCTCCTAAACAAGAGACATAAGGCTAGGCTCCATTGTGCCAAAGAATGGAGATATGCTGTGGCACAGATGACTGCAGTTTGATTAGTGGTTAAAGCACTGAAAAAAATGGTCAGGGACAAAGAGGCACTTACCTCTCCTGGAGAGATGGGTTGTGGACTATCTGTGAGCACATGGGAGTGGTTGTGATTTCTCTTGTGGAGACTAAGCAAACCATCTCTTGGACATCCCTTGTGGAAGTGAGGGATGACCACTGCAGCCATTTCATTCCACACCCCTTTCCATTGTGTAAACTAAGAATGCCCAGGGGATATTGGGCTTAAAGAAAGAATCCTCAAACCACTCCAGATGGCCACCTTTATGATGGACTCTCTCAAGTGACACTCATCCTCAGTGATAGGTGAACAAATAAAATGACTAGCTGGAGGGTGCAGATGATTTTCTGGTAGAACAGGCAATAGAAGTTAGGTATTTGGATGAAGACCCACAGAGCATAGAAACCATAGTAAAAACTAAAGCAAACAAAGGTAATGAAATGCAGAGTTCTGAACTCACTTTTGCTAGGTTAAAGCAGAAAATTAAAGTTAAGATAGACTCTACGCAACAAGCATCTGAAAGTAAAAGAAAAAAACGAAGACAAATTTTATTCTAAGCTACACTTTGCAGAAGAAGGCCAGCACTGAAAATGAAAAGAAAGTGATGGGATGGTGTGCACTCACAGTATAACAAATGCAAAGCAACCTAAAAGAAAAGAAAGCACATAAGAGGCTTGTACTGATAACAACAGCAGTAAAGCAGAAGGTGATTGTTATTTACAACTTCCCTTTCTGGGAGAAGGCACAGAAGAGGCTGCAGTCTCAGTGCTTTGGGGGGAAGAAGCTACACCTTCCAGTTTGAGACAAGCTATTTATGAAAGTAACTCTGCATTATCAGACTTACACGTAAGCCAGGTAAACACTAAAAAAGTACAATTGGAAAACAGGATGTTCCACTTACTTCTTATCCTTAGTTTTAGTTTAAAATTACCTCTTATATACAGTAAGTAAAGAAAGGAAATAAATTATGTATCAACATCTAGTGCCAAAACCTTATAGGACATTAGTAATGAAACTACCTGATAGTTATGTATTTGGAGATCACCTGGGGATGAGCAAGTCTAAGACAAGAATAACAGCCAGGTTATACTGGCCAAGTGAATACAAGAAAACTGCACCTCCTCCTAGATGTGAGACCCTTGATCCCAGTACCTATCTCTGAAATGCCATTTAAAAGTATTGCTATGGACACTGTGGAGCCACTAGTAAAAGCAAGGAATGGGTACCAGTACATACTAGTGAAAATGGACTAGTGCCATTATGCAAAGCTAACGCTAAGGTTATTGCTGGGAGACTGGTACTGTTACTCCCCAGAGCGAGTATCTCTAAAGAAATACTTACTGAGCAAGACACTTTCCTCTATGTCAAGGGTATTGCATCAGTTAAGTCCTTGCTTTAAAGTCAAACAGCTGAAGATATCTGTCTACCATCCACATGCTGATGTATTAGGACAGAAATTCAAGAACATAATGAAATTCATGCTAAGGAAAGTTGCTGATGCAATGGTAACAAGTGAAACTAATTTTTTACCCTTCTTAATGTTTGCCGTAAGAGAGGTACCATAAGCTTTAACTGGATTTACCCCATACCCCATTTGAAAATTTTTAGAGCTGGCATTCTAGAGGACTACTGTTATTGTTAAGGAAGCTTGAAAAATAAAAAAAGACATTACTGAAAAGTGTGATACAACACTACATTAGTTTGCAGGACACAGCAAGGCTGGTTATGCCCATAGTAAGGAAACATATGCAGAAAGACAAGGAGATGCAACTGTCTATTGATATAGCAAACAGGGTCCCCTCACCTTGAATGTCTTGGTATAGCACTGCTACCAAACCTACCTCTGATGCATCGATCTGTAGGGTAAACTCCTTAGTAAAATAAGAACTGACTAACATCAGAACATAGGATCCATTTTAGTTTATGCCAAGTCAAGAATTTTTTGTTATAAACTTATTGTTGCATTTCTTCCTGCCTAGCAGTTCTACCATGTAGTTAACATCACTGACCTTCCTTACCACTTTGAAGGGTCCCTCCCAAGATGCCTGAAACTTGTGTCTGACAGGAATGAGAACCATAACCTGTGACCTCACAGCATACTTTCTGGCTCGAGCATTCCTGTCATACCAGACCTTTTTTTTCTGTTGTTGGGCTCCTGACAGGTTCTCCTGGGCCATGCCCATGACTACCCTTAGCCTTGTCCTAAGGTTTAGGACATATGCCACAATAGACTCCTTGTAGGATTCACACTCACCCTCCCACTCATCACAAATCAAATCTAGAGGACCCCTCACCCTATGCCCATACAGCAGTTCAAAACGTGAGAAACCTGTGGATTTCTGGGGTATCTCGTAAGCAAACAACAGATGGAGCAAATACTTGTCCAACTCTCTCTTAAACTGTTCTGCAAATGCTTGTAGCATGGTCTTTAGTGTAGAGCTTAACCTCTCCACCTGACCATTAGTCTGTGGGTGGTAGGGGGTGGTTTTTAGGTGTTTCACCCCACAATGCTCCCACAGACAAGCCAGCAGGTCTGACATGAAATTGGCACCTCTATCAGTCAGTGTTTATTTTGGGAAACCTACCCTGCTGAAAAATCTCTAACAAAGCATTTGACACCCTTTCTGCCTCAATGGAGGACAGGGCCACTCAGGGTATTTGGTAGCATAATCTACTACCACTACGATATACTTCTTCCCTGTGGAACTTGGGGTATTCAGAGACACCACAATATTCATGGCTACCCTCTAAAATTGCTCCTCAGTCACAGGCAAAGGCACCAAAGGAGCTTTGACCTTGTCTCCTGCATTGCCTACATTTTGGCACTGCTCACAGGTCCTGCAGTATCCTGTTATATCCCTGGAAATCCCAGGCCAATAAAAGTTCTGCATAATACATCTCTTGGTATGCTTTATGCCCATATGACTTGCAAAAGGAATGTCATGGGCTATGGCTAGAAGTGCTAGGAGGCAAGCTTTGGACACTACCAACTGCTGTATTCTCTCACCCTCTAACCCTCCCTCAGAGGTCCATTCTCTATACAGTAACCCTTTGTTCCAGTATACAGATTCCTCCTTTCCTTGAGAATCAGGTGCCTCCCTAGCAACCTCCCTCAAGCTTTGTAATGTAGGGTCTGAGAGCTGAGCCTGTCTCAACTCTCTCTTTGTAACCTTTCCCAGCTCCCCTTCCACAGGAAGTTTGGTATCCTCTGTCTGACAACGGTGCCTCATTGTCAGCCTGGGTACTACTACTACTCACGTCTGCCCTTGCAGTCACTCTGTCCAAAGGAAAATCAGTAGCCACCAGCAGTTGTGGCTCACTTTCAGTCTCACTGCTACAGGGTATCTCCCTCCCTGAAGTAACCACTTCACCAGTCCTGGCTTCAAGTGTGCGGTCTGTCTGGTTCCCCCAGGTTACCAGACCTACATGCCTGTCTCCAAGCCTGACTGCGTGTAACTGCATGCACACAAGGAACTGCATTATCAGAATAATTTCTTATCAGGATATCTGCAGGGATATCCTCAAACACACCTACCTGCTTGCTTCCTTCTCCATCTGCCCAATCAAGGTGAGCCCTAGCCAAAGGTATTTGGAATGGGGTCCCTCCTAAAGCTCTGACTGGAGTAGACTGCCCAAGCAAGTAGTGCTCATTTTTAACCATTGCAGGCTTCATAATGGTTAGGTCAGAGGCTGTGTCTCTCTTAACAGTGGCCTGTTTCCCATCTACTAAGAAAGGATATAGCCTCTTGTGTTAGTTTGATACCCTTTTTGTCTCCAGACAACTTACCACTGGCACTCTGTTACTCCCACTTGCTGGGTCCCCTACCTCTTGTTCTCCACCTTGCTTCAGTGGACATCTATATGATTCATGGTCCTACTGATTAAATTTAAACATTTAACTCTCGATCCTGGCAGTGTACCTGAGCTAGTGGCTTCCCCTGTTACTGGCAGACTCTGTTGGGGCGGTTTAGGCTGCCCATCATGTGCTCCCTTATACCCATGTGCAGCAATGGCTATCCCTTTCCTGTGCAGTGATGCCCTGCTTGTTAGTTACAGGTCTCTTTTTCCCCAACCCATCTGGGGTGTTACATTCTCTATCTGCCAAACAGATTCTCATGTCCTCAGACAAAGTGCTAAGGGCTTATTCCCTCAGCAAAAGGTCTGCCAGCTTTTCAAAAGTGGTGGCCTGACACCCACTCACCCACCTATGAAAATAAACTTAACTCAGCAATATAATCACACAAAATTTTATCTGCCTTACATCTAGGCTCACAAAACATTTTCCTATGGGCTTCAGGCATTAGCATAAAGCATTACAATAAACAATGTTTAACTGTATTAACTGTATTATAATTTAAGCAGTCAGTATCAGACAATTTAGAAACAGCAGTTACAGCTTTACCATGTAGTAAGGGGTCAGGAACTGTACTCAGAGCTCTTGGTCAACATTATACTGTTTACATACCCTTTCAAACATATGAATAAAACTATCAAAATTATCACCCTCTGTAAATTGTGGAAGAAATTTACTGACATTTATTGCTTCTGGGGTTTGGTTACTCCCTTCCCTGTTACCTCCATGACCCCGGCAAAGTGTCAGCATTTCTTTTTCATGTTGACTCTGCCTCTCATTGGCTTTCAGATGTCTCAATCTCTCTGCTGATTCTAATTCCATCTGTTTCTCCTTTTCTGCAGCCTCCAAATGCTGCAGTCTTCTGCTGATTCTAGTTCCAAATGTTTGGTCTCCAGTTCAAGTCTCTTTAACCCCAGATGGATTTTTAAGTCCTCTGAGGAAAAACTGAACTGTCCATTTTCTGAAAGTTGTACATCCCCAAGGCCAGTATGGCTGTCTTCCTGGTTGCTGGTCTGTGATGCAGCTGTGGCTAAGGCTGCAATCATTTCCGCTTTAGTCAGGTTGGCATGCAGCAGTCCTTTGGCTTGGCACATCTTAGCCAACTGGCTTCCTTGTCAGCTTGCCATAATCCTCTGCTGACATGCTTGTTTACTCTCCCTGACTAATTAAGCTAACAAAAAATAAATAAAACTATTGTGATATGAAACTCTGAATGTCCACCGTGTGGCTGCTTGAGAGTACAAACACCTTCTTTAGTGACCATTGTTTACCTTTAGGAGTTCAATATCCACACCACTGAATCCCAGTATGTGATGTGGTGGTCCCACCACTGCCACCAATATGTGATGGTCCACCACTACCAACCAATATGTGATGTGGCTATTGTAGATCAATGTGTGTGATATACCTTTATGAAGTTTTCCAGTGAGTCAGCATATACATATAACTACTGAGCACGTGCAAGCAAGAGTGCCATTTTGAGTGAGCAGCCAGATTGTGAGCATGCAAGTATGTAGTCAGATAGTTTAAATTTAATGTTCCTGCCATCCATCCTGATTTATTTGTATGCAATAAACTACTTAAACGAACCCCCAAACCACAACATCTTCTTAATGCACATAAGAATGACATGGTGTCAGAATGGGATTCAGAGTTACAGCCATGAGTCAACCAATTAAAGCTGGAGGAATATATAGGAGTGGATTATCCCTCTTGTTCAAATGACTCGCAAAACAGGTCAGAAACAAATTCCAGGTATTAAAACTTGCTTAAATGATTTATTTTGCTAAAAATACAAAACACAGCAATCAGAATGCTCAAAACATATTTCTTATTATACAAAATGTCCAAAACTGCGACATACTGATAAAAATGTTTGAAATAATTATGAAAATGTTTGAAACAATATCCAAATTGCATAAAATGTCCCAAAAAAGGAGAACGACCATATTTTTAGCTATGTACTACTTTTCTGTATTAACTTAAGTTATTCAAAATATCCAGTGTGTGCAAAGTGTTTGTAAGTGCTTACCTGCTACCAAGCCTATTGTATAGCTCTCAAATCCTCACAAACCTCAATTCGTCACTCCTAAGATAGACTCTACCTATAACAAAGTGGCCAGATTTGCATCAAACCAAAATTATAAATCTCATTACTGTCTCTCACTAAAAAAACTTAAACTGGCTAGAATTTCCCCATCAGCTTCTCCTCTCTCAGCTTCTGATTATCCACTCCATATTGTATCAACCATCAATTACGCGGTGGTATGGCGGTAGCATTGTTACCTCACAGCAAGAGGTTCTCCCATTCGATTCTCGGCTAGGCTTGGGAGAGCCTCCTGTGTGGAGTCTGCATGTCCTCTCCATGGTTGGGTAGCATTCAAAAGACATGCATGCATAAATGGGCATGCCTTTGTTGAAGGTTGAGCGTCGTGCTGGCACCTCAGCGTTTCATAAAAATCTACTGCCAATCATTAGAGGACCGGACTTCGGCTGTGGCGACCCCTTACCGGGAAAAGCCGAAAGACAAACAACAACAACAACATTGTATCAACCATCAAACTGTCCAAACCTATCTCCCCTAATCGCCTTCTATACTCCATCTAAGACTCTCAGAACCTCAGGCCAAAACTTACTACTAATCCATAAACCCAACAACAAAATTAGCTGCAACCTCTACAGCTACTATCCAGCTTTATCTTAGAACAAATTGCCACTAGAAATTAGGTCTCACAAAAAATTCAAAGAATGTAAATCAGCCACAGAAGAATACCTGAAAAGTCACTGGTCTAGCCACTGTACTCACCCTCCATAATCTGTATCCTAGGACAGCCCACTGCCTGTCTCTCTCTGGTACTAATTTCTGTATATCTGTTACCTCATTAACCACCTTATCTATGTATTTTACTCTTCACTCAATCTAATCATATCTTCTTCTTTCGGCTTTTCCCGGTTAGGGGTCACCACAATGGATCACCTTATTCTTGCAATAAGTGGAATCATTTCAAAAGGTTTGTAAATCAAATAAAGCACATTATTTTATTAAAACTGGGCATTCCAAGAGGCAAGTTGATCAATTAGAAAGCTGCAACTCTACTTTTTATGTTGATGGTTTGTCTGTGCTTGGTAAAACAGTCAATGCAGTAGATCTGTGGGCAAAGAATGAAATCTTTTGCACTGTTTGGATTAATGGGAGTCCTGCAGAGCTCAAGGAAGATACTGGCTAAAAGTGCAATGTTATTTCAGCAGAAAAGTTTTCTAGAGTAAAAGCTGCAGCTAACAATGGGCAGAACTGCAATTCAAATTGTAGCTTGCTACAGATCACCCACCATGTCCCAGAACCCCCATTCCGCATTTCTGGAAACACTGGAAAACATAAAGGTCCTACCAAACACCCTGATATTGCGTGATTTCAATTACCCAAACATTAACTGGGAGAACTACTCAAGTACTAACTCCCTTGCCCAACATTTCCTAGAATTTAGAAACTCAAACGCCCTGGATCAACTGGTCAACACCCCCACCAGAGGTGACAACATATTGGACCTGGTCATCAACCAACATGGTCTACCAGTGTTCCACACCGGAGGTCAACCCCTCGCTGGTTAGATCTGACAGTAAACTAATCACTCTGGATATTCACATTCCGCCTCCCCCCCATGGTCAAAGAAACCTATGAACCAATGAACCAATGAACCACCATGAAAAACTTTTCAAAAGCAAACTTTACATTACTTAAGACAAGGTGGAAAGTTTCAAATCCCCCATGCTAAGGGATAACGCTGCCCAAGCTGTAATATCCTTTACTAATGCACTCTACAAGCACCTACAAGAATGCATGGATCATGCTATTCCAAGCAAAACGAAGACTCACTCCTCCAAAAAAAGGAAACCATTCTGTTGGACCCCTGCCATAAACAAGCTAAACAATAGAAGGAGGAAACTAGTATAGAAAAGAGTAAAATCCCAAAAGGGGAAGACATCCCTGATCAGTATCAGCAAGAAACTACGATCCCTCTAAAATCATCCAAGGCTAGCTTCAAAAGAAAAATTGCCAAGGACTCCAAAGATAACCACAAGGCATTCTTTAGCTATGTCAAGAATCTAAGTGGCAATTCCCAGATCTGCTCAGAGTTAGTGCAGAATGGCACAAAATACACTGAACCGACAGATATCGCCAACATCCTGGCAGACAGGTTCAGTGTAAACTTAACCCCCCTCTCACCCCCAAAAGGGCCCATAACCATACCAAAAGAATGTAGTGCCCCTGAAATCACAGACACTCAGGTTAAAATAGCCCTCTCCAAAGCCAAAAACATAGCATCAATGGGACCAGATCGTGTCCCAGGCTGCATCCTACACAAGCCCAAAGATTAACTAACCCCTCACTTAAACACACTGTTCAAACTCAGCCTCTCCACAGGCTATGTGCCCATAGAGTGGTGCACAGCAACAGTTATTCTGCTCCACAAAGGTGGAGCCACAACAGACCCCAGGAACTATCGCCCTATAAGCTTGACTAGCTTGGTCTGCAAGGCTATGGAGTGCATCATCATGGATCTCATTAACAGAGACATTGGGAACCTCCAAACACTGGACTCTACCCAGTTCAGCTTTGTTAAGGGCAGATCATGCCTCCTAAACTTAGTGGACTTCTTTGAGACAGTTACGAAGGCTATAGATGAGGGAAAGGTGCTCCACACAGCCTACCTAGACCTTGCAAAGGCCTTCGACACCATTCCCCATTCTGGTATTATAGACAAGCTGACTAGCCTGAAAATAAACCCCTACATCACGAGATGGGTTGCCAACTGGCTCACGGACAGAACCCACATGATAAGAGTTGTGGGAGCTGGGTCTGATTCTAAACCAGTTACAAGTGGTGTTCCCAGGGCTCAGTCCTAGGACCCCTCCTGTTCGGCATATACTTCTCAGAGGTATAGGAAAGCACAGGAGGACTATGGCTGACCAAGTTCGCAGACGACTGCAAACTAGGGGCTATAACTGACTCTCCGGCTGACACAGACATCCTCCAAAAGGGTCTCACTGAGACAGATACCTGGTGTCAAAATCATGGCCTCAAGCTAAATGCCAAAAAGTGCATAGTCATCTCCTTTGGAAAAAACAAAGTACCCACAAACTACCATACAGGTGATAGCCCCCTAAATACGGAAGACGAAATAAGGGATCTGGGGATCCAAGTAGATAGTAATCTCTCCTTTGATAATCACATTGCCAAAGTGGTTATAAAATCCTTCTATGTGGCCCACCTAATCACAAAAGGGTTTGCATCCAGATCAAAAGAGGTCATTGTGCCCCTCTACACATCACTCATCAGACCCATCATAGAGTACAATGCCCCATTTGGGATATACCTTACAAGACACCTGCAACAGCTGGAAGACCACAGAAGTACCTCACCAAGAGGATCACTGGCCTCAAACAGATGCCCTATGCAGCTCGACTGAAGAAACTCCAGCTGTACTCGGTTGCATACCGCCTGCTCAGAGGTTATCTCTGCCTGACATAAAAGGCCATGACCAACCCAGAATTGATGGACATGCTCCATCTAAAGAAAATCATATCCAACATGCTCTAGGGATCTAAACCTCATCACAACAATAAATAGAACATGCTGGAGGGATAGATTCTTGTCCCAGAGACTTCCCATGCTCTGGAACAAGATTCCAAACTACATTAGGCAGAGCTCCTCACTAACACTCTTCAAGAGAAACCTTGACGAGCAGATGGGAAACAGGAAGTTTACCCCGGGGATCACTTCAGTGGCTCTGCTGGACAGAAGCACAGGGAACTAATCTAAGGGGGCAGAGAAAGCCAACACATTCCAGCTAGGCTTATAAATGCCTTTGGGCAGATAGCCTAGTATCTACCTATGAACCTATGAAAACAGCTCTTGTACTCTACAAAAAAAGCACCTAAACAGGCATGTCCAAGGGTCAGCTTCCGGTGATTTTTCCTACCCACCTGGTGAATCTGGGCATACTGGGGCAATTTTCAGCAACTGCCTCATGTACACAGACAACCCTCTCCTCCTACCATCCAACACTACAACCTGAGAGAGATGCACTTATATAGCCAAACTGGAAGCAAAGCTCTCTCCAGCCAAGATTGTGCTAGACAGATAAGAGAAGAAGGTTAACACCTGCACTACACCTCAAGCAACACATAGCCCTTCAAAACTCACACCATCAACACCCACGCATAGCAACAGTAAAACCATATATGCAGAGGCCCTTAACATTAACCTGCCCAAGCAACAAGTACCTCCGAAGCTGAAACGCAAACAAACACCAGTCACAACCAAAGTGACACATAGCTCACAACACCAGTGTGCCACCCAACAGCCCCTAAGGCAAGACAATGTACCCAACACGTTAGTCATAGGTGACTCTATAGTCAGGCACACTGATATCCCACTCACCAGGCTGAACAAGGAGAAAATTACAGTCAGCTGCCTGTCCGGTGCCAGGATCCGCCACATAACACATGCACTCAAGTCACTCCACAACAAGTACAAATACAACTCTGTCATTGTCCATGCTGGAGTGAATGACTTGAGACATACCTCCCTGGACTACATGAAAAGAGACTTGGAAGAGCTCTAGGATCATTTGGCCCAGGCAGGTATGATTCTAGCCCTGAGTAGGATCTTGCCTTCTCCCAGAATGATACCACAGTATAAGGCCAAAATGATTGACTTCAACAACTGGATAAGCTTCTGGTGTCATTCAAAGGAGATCCAGTATCTGTCTGCCTGGGAAGACATGATCGACAAACCACGATGCTTTGCCAGAGATTGTCTGCACCTGTCACCCCTGGGATTCAGGTTGCTGGCTAAAGCTCTTGCCACCCCTATAGTGCCTTTTTTGGGAAAGGTTCAAAGGACAAAACCACCACCGTAACAGATACAAGAATGCAAAATCTGAAGGTAATGCTACTCAATGCTAGAAGTTTAAACCTCAAAATGCACTCTCTCAAGGCACTCCTAAAAATAAAGGACATCAGTATCTGTGCAGTAACTGAGACCTGGTTCAAGGCTCTAGAGAGCACCCCTGCAATACCAGGCTACAACTCTTACCACACTTTTCGGCCACCAAACCAAGACCGAAACACTAAAGGTGGAGGAGTGTCCATATTCACAAAGGATATTCACACCTCCAGGCTAGCTGCCCAACACAATGCATCTGAAATTCTCGAGGTGCAACTAACACTAGGTAAGACGACAATCCAAATTGTAGCTTCCTACAGATCCCCCATGCCCCAACATTCTCACTACACCTTTCTAAACATAGTGGAAAATATTAAGATACAACCAAACACCCTAATACTGGGTGATTACAACTACCCTACCATTAACTGGGAAAACTACTTAGGTATCAACACCTTTTCCCAATGGTTCTTGGAATTCATAAATTCCAATGCCCTGGATCAACTAATCCATTGTCCCACAAGGGGCTCCAATATCCTAGACCTGGTCATTACCAACATGGGAGGTAGATGCTCCACACCAGTGGTCACCCCCCCCCCATTGGTCATGTCTGACCATAGGCAAATCACCCTTGACATCCACATCCCACCCCCCAGTAAGGAAACCTCCATAAAAACTTCCCCAAAGCCAACTTCATGCTACTCAAATCAGAAGTGACAAACATCATGACACCCATGCACACGGGATCTGAAAGTTTGACTGCTGAATTCTACACTAAGGCACTGTACGAGCACATCCACTCGTGCATGAGTCATGCCATCCCAAATAGAACCAAGACACTCTCCTCCAAAAAAAAAGGAAGCCAATCTGGTGGTCCCCTGCCATAAACAAACTATACAACAGAAGGAAGAAACTGTTGCAGAAAAGTGGAAAATCCCAGGATGCACAAAACTCCCTTACCAGCCTCAGTAAGAAGATGAGATCCCTCATAAAATCCTCCAAAGCTAGTTACGAAAAAGAAATTGCCAAAGATTCCAAAGGCAATCACAAGGCATTCTATAGTTATGTCAAGAATCTAAATGGCAATGCTCAGATCTGCTCTGAGCTACAACAGAATGGCATTAAATATACTGATCCCAAGGATATTGCCAATATCCTGGCAGATTGATTTAGTGCTAACTTCACCCCCCTCTCACCCCATAAAGGGCCCATCTCATTACCAAAAGATTGCCAAGTTCCAGTAATCATGACCACACAGGTAGAAACCACACTCTCCAAAGCTAAGAATACAGCATCCATGGGACCAGATGACATCACAGGCTGTGTACTACATGCACTATAAAATGAACTGGCACCCCACCTAAGTGTCATGTTTAATCATAGCCTCACCTCAGGCTTCGTGCCCATTGAGTGGCACACAGCTACAGTTATCCCACTCCACAAGGGGGGATCCACCTTGGATCCTGGGAACTACTGTCCCATCAGTCTGATGAGCCTGATCCTCATGGGCATGGAACACATTATCATGGAACTTAAAGATATTGGCAACCTTCAAACACTGGACCCCACCCAGTTTGGGTTCGTGAAGGGACGATCTTGTCTCCTGAACCTGACTGACTTCTTCGAATCATTCTCCAGTGCTGTGGACGAGGGTAAGGCGGTCCACACAGCGTATCTGGACCTAGCCAAGGCCTTCAACACCATCCCCCACTCTGGAATCATAGATAAACTTACTAAGCTGGGCATAAATCCCTATGTCACTTGATGGGTTGCCAACTGGCTTACTGGCAGAACCTAGACTGTAAAAGTAGCTGACTCCAAATCCAGCTCCAGGCAAGTGACAAGTGGAGTACCTCAGGGTTCAGCCCTGGGACCATTCTTGTTTGGCATCTACTTCTCTGAAGTACAAGCCAACACTAAAGGACTCTGGCTAACAAAGTTCGCAGATGACTGCAAACTGGGAGCCATTATTGAATCCCCAGATGATGTAGATATTCTACAAAAGGGCCTTACAGAAACAGATGCTTGGTGCCAGAGCCATGGGCTCAAGCCTAATGCCAAGAAATGTATAGTTATCCCCTTTGGGAAAAAAACATGTACCCATGAATTACCACATAGGTGGCAGTACACTAAACACCAAAAGTGTGATGAGAGACTTAGGGATACAGGTGGACAGTGGTCTCACCTCCGATAACCACATCGCCACAACAGTCAGGAAATCCTTCTATGTGGCACACCTCATCACTAAGGGCTTTTCATCCAGAAAAAAGGAGGTCATTGTCCCACTGTACTCATCCCTCATTACACCCATTATAGTGTACAACGCCCCGTTTGGTATGTACCTCACAAGACATCTGCAACAGCTGGAAAGGCCGCAGAAATACCTCACTAAAAGAATCACAGGCCTAAAGCAGATGCCCTACGCTGACCATCTAAAAAAACTCCAGCTATACTCTGTGGCATATCGTCTACTCAGAGGTGATCTCTGCTTAATATACAAGGCCATGTCAAACCCTGAGCTGTTCGACATGCTCCACTTAAAGAAATCCCAATCCCTCAGAGCCACACTCTCCAGGGATCTAAACCTTGTCAACACAATGAGCAAATCATGCTGGAGGGATAGGTTCCTGACCCAGAGACTCCCCATACTCTGGAATAGACTGCCCATATATGTCAAGCAGAGCACTTCCTTGGCCCTCTTCAAAAGGAACCTTGACGATTGGATGGGAGATAGGAAATTCACCCCGGGGATCATGTCAGTCGCCCTGCTAGACAGGGGTCCAGGGAAGTCAATACTGGTGGAAGAAATATCCAGGGAATTGTTATGGCTAGGCTTGTATAGGCCCTAGGGCCAATAGCCTAGTACCAACCTATAAACCTATAAACAGCAGTTCTTGAGATGCCAGCTCCAGACAATGTTCAAGCCCTACAACGTTTCTTGGCAAGGTCAATTACCTAGGCAAATTCATTCAGATTTAAGCCAACTTTCAGCACCATTAAGAGAGCTGACATGCAAAGTTGTAATTTGGTCATGGTCAGAACAGCAGCAAAGAGTATTTGATGTCCTAAAACAGAAAATTGCCAACCCACCAACTCTCTGCTACTATGATGTTCAAAAACCAGTTACTCTTCCTGTGATGCTTTTAAGTTTGGTCTAGGTGCAGCCATTCTTCAAGCGGGTAGACCAGTAGCCTATGCATCGAGAACGCTTACCCAAACCGAGATGCAATATCTCCAGATTGAGAAAGAGCTTTTGGCAATTGTGTTTGCATGTTTGAAACTCTATGATTATATTTATGGGCGACCTATCCAGATCGAAACTGACCACCAACATCTAGATACTATTTTGAGAAAGCCTATGCATATGGCTCCAGCTAGACTGCAATGCATGATGCTCAAATTGCAATAATACAATTTCAATCTTGTCTACACAAAAGGCAAACTTCTTTATCTTGCTGATATTATATCCAGATCGCTTAGAAAAAAACACAGAACAGCATAATAATGAGTAACTTGGTTTTGAAGACATGGAAGTGAGAAATTTTTCTTTCACACGTCTTGATGAGCCCAGAACTCACACAGCTTCAGATCCAGTTCTCCAGAAGCTTAACCTCTTTATTAGTCGAGGATGGCCTTCAAAGCAATCTTGTTCACTGGTAGAAGTGCAACCTTATTTTCCATACAGAGATCAGATTTTATCAGACAATGGTATCATCATGGAAGGCCCTAAAGTGATTGTTCCGAAATCCTTCCAATAAGAGTATATTAAGATCTTGCATCGTGGCCACCCAGGAACTGATTCTACCAAAAGAAGGATGAGAGGTCCAGTATTTTGGCTTTCTATGTCAACAGACATTGAGAAAGTACTATTATCTTGTTCAGTATGTAAAAGTACAAAGCCCCATCAACAGAAAGAACCACTTCAGTTAAACCAGATTCCTGAACTACTTTGGTCAACAGTAGCCAAAGATATCTTTGAGTGGAATAGTCAACATTATTTGGTGTTAGTAGACTCTTATTCAGATTGGTTCAAGACTGACCTACTTCCCAACCTAATTTCCAATATTATAGTAGCAACCAAAAAAAAGCTAAGTCCAAACAGTAACCACAAAAAGGATGGTCAAGATAGTCCAAAGTATAATCCAAAACTTTACTTAACAAAGTTATCTGTCTCTAGTGCCTCGGCTCTGAAGCCTTTAAAGAGTAAAGTCCTTTACACAAACACACACATTAAATACATTTAAAAATCAATCACTCAAGTCATTAAGAACAATAAAATAATTAAGATCAATTAAAATCAATTAAATTATACATTTCGAATTACAATCATTGTTTAAACCTTTAGGAAATAAAGTTTCAAATTTTAATATAAAAATGAACTCTTTACTTTTTATATCACAAACTTCAAAAGGTTTAAGAGTTATTTGTTCCAATATTGTAACTTGCAAACCTGATGTTTCCCCATTATGAAAATTCTTAAAATGAACAGCTACTGGGCTTTCTATTCTGCTCTTCTTGATGTCCCTGATATGTTATGTCACTCATGTAGCAAAAGGCCTTTTGGTTTCTCCAATATAAAATTAATCACATGGGCACTTTAAAGCATAAATTAGCCCCCCCTCCTACTTTCACAACTATAACTGCCCTGTGTTTCAAAATAATGGCCATTAATTACTGGAAAGATATTTACCACATAACTACAGCATGAGCATTTAGCACAGGGGATAGTACCCTTAGATACAATTTGTTCATTCAAATTTATTATGGGCATACAAAACACACTATGTACTATAATATCACTAATATTTCTGCCACGTTTTTATGAAATACGGGGTAAATCCTCCAACATTAAACCTAAATCTTTGTGTTTCACTAAAATGACCCCAAAAATATTTAACTAAATTAACCAACTCTTCTAAAAACAGGGTGAACCTTGTAACAAAAAATACAGGCTCCTTACCAGTCTTCTGTTTAATATATCTATCCTGGTTACTATGTTGGACCCCGCTTTTCTTATTTAGACCCATTCATTTCTGTTTACATCCCTTTAGTAAACTCATATCATAACCTCTCCTATTAAAAATCTGAATGGATTTTTCCATTTCTTGTTCATATTCTATCTCATCACTACACAACCTTTTTAATCTTACAAATTCTCCATAGGGAAAAGCCTTTAAAGTATGGGGGGATGACAGCTATAACCATGTAACAACTGTTGTCCATTATCCCATTTTCTATTTATTCATGTCTTAATTTTTTATTTATAATTCCTTCCACAATAATATCTAAAAAAGTAAATTGTACACCTACTTGTAACCCATTAAATTGTAACTTAAATTTGTTTTTATTTCAGCTCTTTATAAAATTATCAACCTCACTTTGATCTCCTTTACAAATAAAAAACAAATCATCTATGAATCTAAAGTATTTTAATTCATATAATCTAAAAACATCATTAGTATAAATATATAGCTGTTCAGAAAGACCCATAAATAAGTTTGCATACATGGGGGCAACAGCTGCCCCCATAGCTGTGCCTTGTAGCTGTTTATATAACTGTCCATTAAATTCAAAAAAAAGTTGTTATTAAGGCAAAAATATATTAACTCTATAAAAAAAAGTGTTTTGTTTATTTATTTGACCTTTGTTAACCGGGTTAGTCTAACTGAGCCAGTAGCCCACTGACCCGAGGAGAAAAGCTCCAATGAAAAAATTACATTCATTACAAAGACATGCATCTATAGCGTTTCTCCCTGAGCCTTCGCTGAAAATTGGCTTTTTTCCAAGTCGGACTTTCCTGGTAAACAAATATTAAATAAATAAAAAATAGATAAAAATAAGTAAAAGTAAACATAAAGAGAAATAACATACATTCAGAGTTTTACCCAGTAGTATATAGTGAAATAATATGTTTAGGAAAATAAGTAGTATAATAAGATTGAGCACTCAAATGACATTAAAAAAATTTACACGTGCGAAAGTGGCATCTTAGACAGTATACAGTGTATATTTACAACTCAGTCTGGCTCACTAGGTAAAGGGAATTGAAGAAGAATTAAGAGTTTCAGTAAACAGACAGAAATAGGATACTATACAATAATATAATAGGAAAATGCAAGACATTATGCTATCGAGAAAAGTAGTGGAAACCGAGATGTGTCATTACCTAATGTAAGAAAAACACTTATAAAAGGAGAAGTAGAATACTATAAGAATACAATAACTAAATACTAGAAATTACACAGTTAGAAATAATGGATACTGAGATGGGTTATTAACTAGTATAATAAAAGATACTTATAATAGGACCTAAGAGAAGAAAGAATGATTGTGGGGATGTATAAGTGGGTGAGGTGTTAGAGGAGGGATGTGGGGGTAAGAAAGGAAAGGGTGGGAGGGTTTAGGTAGGTTCATGGCAAGGTCAGATGCATGATCTTAAGAGGAACAGTTTTAAGGGTCTGTATTATATATTAGAAGTTTCAAAACTTCAAATCCCATATGTTCGACAACATATGATCGAACTTTGAAACTTCGAATATATAATAAAATATAAAAATAAATAAATAAAGCTTACCTTAATGCTCCGAGCAGGGGACAAGCCCCCCCTGCTCCCCACATCCCCTCCTACTTAAGTATACCAACTCCGAGATTGCACTTCAGTGCAAAAAAGGGAAATTCTCCCATTCTGCACTGTACGGCGCCTTTACATTCATCCTTCGAACTTTTCAAAGTTCGATCATATGGAGTCGACCATATGACATTCGAAATTTGAAAAGTTTGTTCATGTAATAGGAACACAGTTTTAATTGCTTTTTAAATTGAGTAGTGTTTGAGGTGTTTCTGATGTAATGAGGGAGTTTGTTCCAGGCTAGAGATACACTATGGTTATAGAGAAGTTTGCTTATGTTTCCGTTTGGTTTATGTATGACACGGAGTTGTTGGTCATAGCTTCTGCGTGGTCTGGTAGGGGTATAGAAGGCTACAAGAGAAGAGAGGGAGGGGCAGGCAGTAGGTTTGTATAAGATGGAGTGGGCAACTTGTAGTTGTAATATGAGAAGTTGGTGGGGGAATTCTGACCATTGCAGTTGTTTTAATGCAATGCAGTGGTGAGATTTGTAAGGTTGGTTTGTTGCAAATTTGGTAATTTTCTTGTAGGTTTGTCCCACGTTGTGAGATTAATGAGGACTGTAGGTTTAAGAGGATGGGTGCAGCATAAAGAAGGCCTGGTAGTAGGAATGCTCTAGCTAGGGATAGTTTGGCCTCAGGAGTAAGATATTTTTTGTTACGATACAATAACCCTAATTTTTGGTGTGTCTTTTTAATACACAGATGAATATGCTGGTCAAATTTAAGCTGATCATCAATAATGGTGCTGAGGAGTTTTGTATGTGGGTCTGCTTTGATGATGCTGTTGTCTAGTGAGTGGATAGAGAAGGAGGATTTGTGGTATGATAGTGAGTTAGGTAGGAAGAGTAATAGTTTGGTTTTCTTAGGGTTTAGGATTAGCTGGTTTTCGGTAAGCCATTTTTCAATGGAGTAGAAGGTGTTTTGTGTTAGACAAAGAAGATCAGACGTATTATTAGAGGATGTAATGAGGGTTGAGTCATCTGCATATTGGATAAGTGTAGAGTGGTTGCAAGCGGAGTGGAGATTGTTGGTAAAGATATTAAACATCAGGAGGCCTAGGACAGACCCCTGGGGACCACTGTTTTTATAGGTAAAAAAGGTGAGGTGAGCATGAAGTGAGTCACCAGACAGATTGTAGTCTATTGGAAAGGTAGCTGAAGAACCATTGCACAGTGGAAGGAGAGAGGTTAAGTGCATTTAGTTTTGTTAGTAGTTTATAGTGAAGCACAGTGTCAAGTGCTTTGGATAGGTCGAGGAAGAGACAGGATATGAGTTGTTTTCTGTCTCTGGCCTCAGCAACTGTATGAGTAAAAGATAAGAGAGCAGTAGCAGTGCTATGGTTAGGTCGGAAGCTGTGTTGAGCATGGGTTAAGAGGTTTTCCTGTATCAGGTATTTAAGGGGTTGAGAGTGGATACACTTTTCAAGAATTTTAGAGAGAGGAGATAGGATGGCTACTGATCGGAAGTTAGAAGGGTTTGTGGAGTTATCTCCTTTGTTCAGTGGTACAGTATAGAAGGGCTTCCAGATGTTAGGCACTGTGCTTTCTAGAATAGATCTATTTATTAGTATGGAGATGGGAAAGGCTATGGAATTGGCAGCAAGTTTGAGAAAGGGGGGCAGTAGTTTATCAGCAGATGGGGAGCCAGGTTTAAGTTTTTGAAGAAGAGATTTGATATAGGATGTGGGAACAGGTTTGAGAGAGAAGGGAGGTTTGTTAGTATTGGCAGAAGGGGGGAAGAGTTGAGTGGACCGAAGTTATGGTCTGGGTGAGTTAGTCTGGGGATGGTGTCTATGAAGTATATATTGAGCAATGTGGCAGTATCTAGTGGTGAGTTATTAGGGAAGGGGTTTGGGGTAGAGGGGTTGCTGGGGTGTAGGATATTATTGATAGTGGACCAGAATTTTGGGGGGTTGGAGAGATGATTGGATTGAGCTGTATTATAAAAATGTTTCTTATCTAGATAAATACGTTTTTTTGGTATAGTTCCTAGTTTCTTTATAGCTTAGTAGTAGGGTAGGGGATTTGTTTTTTGCCAGGCTTTCCAGATACTATCCCTTTTGTGCATGAGGGAGCGTGTCTCTTTTGTTAACCAAGGAGCATGATTGGCTTTAATCCTGATTTTTCTTGCGGGTGCAAGTGAGTCTAAGATATTGAGGAAAGTGTGGTTAAAGGTCTCCACTTCTTCATTAAGGGAAAGTAATGAAGAAAGGACCAGTTAATGGATGCTAGTTTACGATTAAAGGAATCATTGTCAAATGATGATAGTTGACGACAGTCACGGTATAATGGGATATAAGTATAAGAATAGAGTGTCTTTGGATGTGAATGGGGAGGTGATCACTGAGGGAGTCAATCAGGGTGCAGAGGATGTGGTAGAGATTGGGGTCACAAGTAAGTATCCAGTCAAGGATAGTACTGGTACCAGTAGTTTTATTAATATGAGTAGGGGATGTGATAAGTTGTTTGAAACCATGGAGGTTTATACACATATTGGGGGAGTCGGACATGAGCTTTGACCAGTCTATGTTGACATCTTTCAGAATGATAGTTTCATAGGGAATGTCGTCAGTCAGCCATGAGAGTATGTTTTCTAGGACAGGAAAATTATTGCCTGGAGGGATGTAAAGTGTGGCTATAGTGAATTTTTTGTGGGAGTTGAGATGACAATTTAATACAAGTAGCTCAGCAGGTTGAAAGTTTGGTAATGGTATATGTAAGGGGGAGAGACTGAGTAGATCATAATAAAGGACTGCATCACCACCACCTTTTCTTGTTGCTTTATCTAACTGAAAGATGCTTTAACCTGGGGGTAATGCTTCGTTACTTGCTATGTGTGGTTTTAACTAGGTGTCAATTAAAGTTAAAATATGAGGGGAGTATTGGGCAATCCAGGAGTGTAAGTCTGTGGTTTTGTTAAGAAGGCTTTGGATGTTAATTGAGAATAGGTCTAGGGCTTTGTGAAAAGTGCAGTGCAGAGTAGGGAGTGGAGTGTTTGGAGCACGTAGGGATGAGGAAAGGTGCATGTTAGGGTTGAGTGAAGGCACTGGGTGTCCAGGGTTAGGGTGAATGTCACCACCTAGGAGGAGAGTAGCCTTAAAAAAAGTAGGATGATGTGAGAGATGAGGTTTTGGGCTGTAGGGGAATAGTTTAACTCATTGCTGTATATGGGAGAGGGAGATTTTACTTTATAGAGATGAAAATGGGTATTAGTGAAGAGAGATGGGGAAATGTAAAAGGAATGGATTCCCTTAAGGATGTTGAAGGAATAGAAAAGAATAGGGGATATGTGTAAGTACTGTAGTTTGGTGTGGTAACAGGAGAGGTGTAGTAAGCAAGATAAGTAATGGATGCTAAGGTAGAAATGAGTCATGATGGATATGTGTGGAATTGTGAGGGCTCTTTAGGACTATCTCCCAAAAAATAGAACAAAGTTTCAATACCAGATTCATGACTTATATTTGTGTATAAACTTACTACATCTATTACTATAAAATACATGTCTTCAGACCAAATTATATCTTTAATCTTATGCATAAAATCAAACGCATCTAACTTCCAATATTATCATTACTAAGTTGAAGCAACATTTTTGGTCCATGGTAGTACGCACAGAGTTATTTCTGACAATGGTGCACAGTTTACAAGTCAGAAGAGTGGGACTTTACTCATATTACGAGTAGTCCTGAATACCCTCAGTAAAATGGCTTGGCTGAACATGCAATTCACAGTGCAAAACAGCTGTTACAGAAATCCAAACATTACAATACCGATGTTTTTCTCAACTAGTTAAATCTCAGAAACATTCTTCGTGATAAACATCTTAGTTTACTTGCCCATAGATTTATGTCAAGACAAACCAAAACCACATTACCAATCAGCAGTAAGTTAGTGGTTCCATGTGCTAAGAACAAAGCAGTAAAAGCCCAACTATTGAAAAAGCATTTGTTCCAGAAGTTTTGCTATGATAAAACCAGCAAACTGCTCTGTTCTTTACAAAAAGGGAAGATAGTGAGGATACGGATGTCAAAAGGTTTTGATGGCATCGGATTTGTGAAAAGTTTGTGTGAAGAGCCGAGGTTGTACATTGTGGAATCACAAGGAATGGAATTCAGATGAAATTGGAACCATTTGTTACCAGTGTCCGAACCAGTGTTACAGCATCTTGCCTATGACAAAGACTCTAGTTCTCAGAGTGACTTGTCTAATGTTCCTGTTCCAGAGAACATTCCATCAGCAATCACCATTCTTGAGAAAATCCCTAAACCTTCACAAGCAGAACATTCCCCCATGATTGTCCCTGTTGCTAAACCCAGTCCTAACTATTATGTCATGAGATCTGGTTACATCTCAAAACCTAGTTCATAGGTAGGTACGAGGGCCTACGTAAGCCTAGCCAACAAGGTTCCCTGGCTTACGCCACCCAAGTAAGTTATTTTCCTGTGCCACTGTTGAGCAGAGACATAGAAGTGATCCCTGGGGTGTATTTCCTATTTCCCATCCACTCATCAAGATTTTTCTTGAAGAGTGCTAATGAAGAACTTTGCTTGACATAGATGGGGTAGCCTATTCCAGAGTATGGGAAGTCTCTGGGACAGGAATCTATCCCACCAGCATGTCCTGTTTATTGTGGTGACAAGGTTTAGGTCCTTAGAGCATGTCGCTCGGAGGGACTGGGATTTCTTTAGGTGTAGCATGTCCAACAGCTCTGGGTTTGACATAGCTTTATATGTTAGGCAGAGATCACCTTGGAGTAGGCGATATGCTATGGAGTAAAGCTGGAGTTTTTTGAGAAGGTCAGTGTAGGGCATCTGTTTGAGGCCAGTAATTCTCTTTGTGAGGTACTTCTGTGGCCTTTCCAGCTGCTGCAGATGTCTTGTGAGGTACATTCCAACAGGGGCATTGTACTCTATAATGGGTCTAATGAGTGTCGAGTAGAGGGGAATAATGACCTCCTTTTTCCTGGATGAGAACCCTTTTATGAAGAGGTTTGCCATGTAGAACGACTTCCTGACTACTGTGGCAATGTGACTATCAAAGGAGAGACTACTGTCCACCTGGGTTCCAAGGTCTCTTATCACACATTCAGTGTTAAGTAGACTGCTTTCTATGTAGTAGTTCATGGGTACAGAGTTTTTACCAAAGGGGATGACAATGCACTTTTTGACATTGAGCTTGAGGCCATGGCTCTGACATCAGGCATCTGTCTCAGCGAGGCCCTTCTGTAGGATTTCCACATCATTTGGGGACTCGACTATGGCTCCTAGTTTGCAGTCATCTGCGAATTTCATTAGCCAGAGGCCTTCTGTGTTAGCTTGTACTTCAGAGAAGTAGATACCAAACAGGAGACATCCCAGGACTGAAACCTGTGGTACTCCACTTGTCAGTGGCTTGAGGTCAGATTTGGAGTGTGCAACTTTTACAGTGTGGGTTCTTTCAGTGAGCCAGTTGGCAACCCATCTTGTGATGTAGGGATTTATACCTAGTTTACTGAGTTTAGCTATAATTCCGGAATGGGGGATGGTGTCGAAAGCCTTGGCGAGGTCAAGATAGGCTGTGTGAACCACCTTACCCTCATCTACGGCTATAGTGACTGCCTCAAAGAAGTCGATCAGGTTCAGGAGTCATGATCTGCCTTTCACAAACCCAAACTGGGTGGGATCCAGAGTTTGGAGGTCACCAATGTCTTTGTTTATGAGTTCCACAATGATACGTTCCATGGCCTTGCAGACCAGGCTCATCAGGCTAATAGGGCAATAGTTCCTGGGTTCAGTGGCGGCTTTACCTGATGTGAGGCTATGATTGAACATGGTGCTTAGGTGGGGAGCCAGTTCGTTCTGAAGTTCATGTAAAATGCAGCCTAGGATGTTGTCCGGTCCCATGGATGCTGTGTTTTTGGCTTTAGAGAGTACAGCTTTTACCTGAGTAGTTGTGATTACAGGAACTCTGCATTCTTCCTGTATAGATATGGGCCCTTTGGGGGGTGGGGGGTAAAGTTAGCACTGAACCTATCTACCAGGATATTGGCAATATCAGTTGGTTCTGTAATTCCCGTGCTGTTGTGCTGTAAATCAGAGCAGATATGGGTGTTGCCAGTGAGATTCTTGACATAGCTATAGAATGCTTTGTGGTTGTCCTTAGAATCAGTGGCAATTTCATTTTCGTAGTTAGCTTTGGAGGATCTTATAAGGGATCTCAGCTTCTTACCGAGGCTGACCAGTTCCAGACACATGGCAACCTGGACATGACTGTTTTTTTCTTTATTAGTGTCTGTATAACTGCATGTCTATTCAAATTTTGTTTATATGAGACAGCTCAGTAAAGGGGGAGGATGCAGATCACTGTGTGTGATACACCTTTAAGAAGCTTTTCAGTGAGTCAGCATATACATGTAAATACTGAGCACGTGCAAGCAAAAGTGCAATTTTGAGTGAGCAGCCAGAGTGTGACCATGTAAGTATGTAGTCAGTCAGTAGTTAAATAGTTTAAGTTTAATGTTCCTGCCATCCATCCTAATGTATTTGTATACAATAAACTATTCAGAAAAGCTGTGTATTTGCCAATTAACATGGCAATGATTGCCAGTTAATGCTGTATAAAAACAGGTAAACTGCAAGAGCAAAACAGGAACTTCATTCCTCGTGTGGAGGTTCAAAAGAGTGTGCAGGACCTTACTGAAGTGTCTGCAGGTTTGGAGTGTGAAAGCTCAATCAGGTCTAGCTTGTGGAGTATTCTTGGTGGAATCATCTAGACTGTAAAACTAGAAATGGGGCCTGGTTGAGGTCTACATGCTGGGACACAGCCACTTACTAAAGCTCAAGGTCTCAAACTAGCTTGTGGCTCCATCCCTATCCCATGATGTAATAGTGCCTACGTCAGATCTTGTTTGTTGATGAACCTATATCCAATTTTTGCATCAATATATGCAAAGATATGTACCATATTCCTAATCCCAGACAAGGATCAAGGTAAAGGAAGTATATAAATAATTTTATATCCTAAATCCTCCAGGAACTTATGAAGACTGGGGGTAGGAGGGTGGGACGTAAAAATGAAGACAAGAGGGACAACTCACATGGAACGTTATGGTGAGTACATAACTTCTTTATGTGAAGTTGTCCTATCTCGTCTTCATTCTATACTGATGGGTCAGGGTCCCTAGCACCATCTTTCCTGGGTGGCTCACGGGAATATATTCTTCAAAACAGTGGACCCAAATGAGGCCCTGTCCCTGGAGGCCATGTCTACTTTGCAATGAGTGATAAAGATATGTGGTCTTGACCATGTTGCTGCTGCACATATAGCATCTATCTTACTTTAAAGGCCTGGGAAGTTGACACAGATCGGGTTGATTGCTCCTTTACTTTGGTTATCAAATCATTGTCTGTTTATTGATAAATGAATGAAATACATTCTGATAACCACCTGGATAAGGTTGATTTTGTCAATGCTAGGCCTTTATTTTCAGAAAATGAGACAAAAAGTTGGTCAGATTTTCTGTGGTCTTTTGTTCTATGCAATTAAAAACATAGTTGTCTGTGAATATCAAGCTGATGAAGCATGTATTCTGCCTTATTGCCATATTTAGGGAAAAAACTGGTAGTTCTATAGATTGATTTAGACTGAACTCTGTATACTTTAGGAAGAAAAGTACAGTTTGTGCGTAGTGAAATCCTGTCATTATGGAATACCATGTAAGGGGGGTTGATTGTCAACGCCTGTAATTCTGAGACTCTTCTAGCTGATGTGACTGCTATGAGAAAGATGGTTTTCCAGGATAAAAATTTCAAGCTACAAGATGATGATGGTTCAATAGGTGAGAGAATTATGCTTGACAGAACAAAACTGAGATTCCATGGTGGAAGGGGTGATTGAATGGACGGTCTCAGTAAATTAGTGCCTCACAGGAAGGCTTCTGAAAGTTTATGAGACGTGATATTCATTCCTTCATTGCCAATATGAAAATCTGAGATTGCTGCCATTTGCATGTGAATACTTGCTGCAGCTGCTCCCTCATTAAAAAGTTTAGCCAAAAATTCAAATATGAATGCTAAGGGTGCTGAATAGGGATCAATGGAGTTCTGTAAAGCCCAGATGGAGAATCTTTTCCATTTGCTATGATAAAGTTTCCTAGTAGACATCTTATGAGAAGAAATTAAGATGTGTCGGACTTCTGGGGTAAAGATGTGTAGCCTGGCTATATTGGGAACTGGAGCAGCCAAGCTGTCAATTTTAGGGAGTGAAGAGAAGGATGGAGAGTCCCAGATGAGTGCGTTAGGAGGTCTGGTACTGGGTCCAGAATCCAAGGCTCTTCCAAAAGATGAGGCTTCAGGAAGGGGAACCATATTTGATGAGGCAAGTAAGGGGCTATTAGAATCAAGGTCCTTCCCATACTGCTGGCTTTCTGAAGAACTTTGGGTATTAGAAGAAAGGGTGGAAAGGCATAAAGGAGTCCTGGAGGCCAATCGTGTACAAGTGCATCCCTCGGGAACTCCCCCGGAGGGGGGAATCAGGGCAAAGTAGCTGATGCATTTTGCATTTGTGGCTGTGGCTGTGGCGAAAAGGTCGCAGCAAGGCTGGCATGCATAAGGTAACTCAGGGACCTAACAGTGAAGGCCGCTGAAGAAAACATGCGTTTTCCCTACCTGTCCATCATCTGCGACTACTTATTCGGGGGATGGACAGATGTGGAAGTCTCAGCTCCTTCTTCATGGCTGCTGCCACCACCATAGCATCTACAGGGACTCCTTTGATTAAAAAGGTTTTGTCATCTGGGGAAGTGATACATTTGTTAGACATCAGAGGGACAGGCTCCACTGTATCTGAAGACTCCCACGCCTTTCAACAAACTAAGTCCATCAGTTCGTTGAAAGGTGGAGACACCCATTTGGCTGAAGGTCGAGACCCAAAAGCCTTCAGGTACACAGACTCCTCATCAGAAGGTGAAATGGACTTCCAGCGTCCTCTCTGTTTAAGAATTTCCAGGATGTCCACAAATTAGACATCCTCAGAGAGCGACCTTGGGGACCCTTTTGACTGCTCAAAGTCCATGTACAATGTAATAGATTCATCTGGGGAGTCTACATGCTTCCTCTTGCATAACTTCTTCTGAAGGACCTCTTCGGTGGGATATTCTGGAGAAGTTTTGGAAGACAGGGTCTCGCCCGATCCTGAGGCTTAGGATCTCTACATGGGGGGGGTCATGTGTGTGGAGACAAATACCAGTGCTCTCAGGGATGAAACACCTGGGTCCAACAACAATGATGTCCATGGGGACAGGGCTCTCCTCACAGCTGCAAAAGCCCCCCCCACCCATGGCCTGTGGAAGTCCCCGGTTCTGAAGAGTAGGAGGACCCCCCCGGAATCATAGGAGTTCGCTCTGAAGTAGAGGTAGGAGCCGAGCTCATCTGAGCCGAGGCACCGAGAGGTAAGCCCTGGGCCTGATCAGCAAGTGTCGGCCGCTAGATACCTCAGACAGCACAGAGGTAGTCAGAGTGATAGGAACCAAAGAGGCTGCAGTAGGTCTCGGTTCCATCAGCTCCATCAATGTCGGCTCTAAGCGTTCTGGCTCCAAAACTCAAGCTGGAGTCAGAGGAGGAATGGAAGATAAAGGGACGGCTACCGTCGGTTCCGAGCTACCCAATTTGGCTAGCACTGGTGTCTTGAGTAGTCTCTGCACCACACAATCCACGTCAAAATCCGATAAGCTCCTGAAGGATCTAGACGAAGGGGTGGATGCCACAGATTGCAACAATGGAGACCTAAGAGTTGGGGAGACCGGCTCCAATACTGGTGAGCAGCTCCGTACTGTTAAAGCCATTGGTTCCAACACACATGGAACCGAGGCAGTAGGTCTGACTTGTTCAGTCTTTTTCAAAGATGTCGGAGACATCCTGGGTTGCTTAGTGGATGGCTCCGATAATCCAGTTAAAGTAGAAGGAGATGGTCTTTTTGAAGTTTTTTCTTGAGGTTTTGGAGAACATTGAGTCTTGTCCAAGGCTTCTTCAAAACAGGATTTAAGTAACCCTTGTAACATAAGTTTATTTTTATGCTCCTATAACACTCTTGCACTAAACGAATGGCAAATGGAGCAGGTCTCCTGTAGATGTATGGCTCCTAAACAGTAAACACACTCAATATGTCCATCAGTGATGGACATTTTCTGTGAGCATTTAAGGCATTTTTTGAAACCTAATGGTTTCACTTCTTTCTGTTCCTTTGACATAATGAACAACTCTAGTCACACATACACAAGACACCCTCTAATTTAAACGAGATTAAAAAAAAAAACACAAAGAGCTTTCTAACTCAAACAAGCTCTTAATTGAAGATAAAGACTGTAAATAAGCACCGTCAACATACTAAAGACTATATATATATATATATATATATATATATATATATATATATATATATATATATATATATATATATATATATATATATTTAGAAAATATAAATGTAACAACACTGCCCATGAGTTATAAGAGGATAGGGATTGTAAAGGCCTAAACATGATGGCCTGTGGAAATCCGAACTATTGAAACTAGAATTTAACAACTAAAGAAAGTAGATACTGGAAATAAACTTCTTTCCAGTAACAGAAGTTTCTATCTACGGAGGTCTGAAAAAAAAATATGCCTCAAAAAACACACACAAACTAAATTAGTGCTAATCTAAATAATTAAGTGAACATTTGAAAAGCTACACACTTATAAGCAAGCAAAAAAACAATTACAGATAGTTTTCTAACTTTAACTTGTAAATATAAAGAAAAATAAAGTTTTGTACTCAGCCAGAGCTAGTTGTGACCCAATCTGTTTCAGCGGCAAACAAGATCTGGGGTAGGCACTATTGCATCATGGGATAGGGATGGAGCCATGCGCTAGTTTCAGACCTCGAGCTTTAGTAAGAGGCTGAGTCAAAACCGAGGATTGGTTCCGAACCCATCAGTATAGAATGAAGACGAAATAGGACAGCTTCACATCCCATGTTTTATACAGCCTCGTGCCTTCAGTGGTTCTTTGTACTTTCAGTATATATGTCTGCATATGTAAATTTTAGAACATATTACCTAATTTAGGTAAAAGCTTTCATTCATAGATTTCAAAAACATGTTTTTTTAATTAACTTTACAATACTGTATTATACAATAAATAATTAACTTTACAAAGAAAAACATACATAAAACTGGCAAATTTCAACTATCCACTTTTTGAAGACAGACTAATTAATCAGCCATAGCTACCATGCATTAATAGCATTGTTAGTTTATTTTATGAAAATAAAGCGATTGTGTCTTGGATGTGCCAAATCGGTTTGGCTGGAGACAACATGCTACAGTAAAAGCAGGAAGGGATGTAGGGATTTAGAAGGTATTATTAGCTCCTACCGAAAATTAGTGTTTGTGTGTGTCTGTGCACGTGTGTTTGTATGAATGCAGCATAGTTTATCCATGACAGTTATTGTTGGTAAAGTTCCACCGAAAGGCAATGGGTTTAAAGTGATATGCATGACATTCTGTGAAGCTAGCAGTTACAGCTTTGCTCTCCAGTGATTCCTGTAAACCTTATTTGGGTACTGTATACAGCAGTCAATGCCCAAGGCAGTACTGTTCACATGACATGTGTTCTTAAGGCTGAACAATTGATAAGTAGCACCACTGTCTTGCAAATGCTGCTTACCAGGTTTCAGTACCATACCTGCACTGAGATGTTGAATGAAGCTTGCCTTAACCCCCTTGCTGCCAGGTATCATCACATTGTTGAGAGAAAAGAACACATTGAAAACAGAACAAAAGTAAAGCAATCTTTGAAATATATACTATGTGATATTCAGTGTAATTCTAAGATCTCACTCTAGGGATTTCCTAGGCTTCGACTGCAGAAGGGAGGGAGAAAGCCAACAAAATGACACAAGTATTAACTCAGATGACAGTTTGTGCCAGGGGAGGAAGAGTGGCAGGTGCAGCAGTTATTCATATAGACAAATACACTCCTTTCAACTAGATGGCCAGTTTGATGCGATTACTGGTCACTAATGTAACTGCAGTTAGGTCTGGTGAAGGAATGTTAATAGGGAGAACTGCAAATGAGGTGGAAAGAAGCCTAATTAAATTTGAAGAAATCTTATTATAAATCTTTAAAGTTAAACTTCCCAGGATTATAATGAGCTATGCAATCTCTGAGGGATGCACATTAAAACTGAAAACCTCTCCAGACACTTTGACACATATTCACTGTTACAGTCTTGAGAGATAAAAGCTGCTGTCACTTTCTCCTCATTTGCTTTTCTACTGCATCTCTGAAAACAAGTACTGTGTCACGTATAAAGTCAGTCCTGTTAAAAAAAAATAAGTAATGTCTAGCATTGGTGACAAAACACTGCCAAACATCTGCAGTGTTGGTAAACAGTAGGTAACAGGCTACATTTCTCTAAATAGGAACCATTGTTTTCACTTTTACTACCTCATATGTGAAATAAATCCATTTACAGATTTTTAAATGTCCTTCTGAATAATAGGATGAGAAGTGTCAATATGTTGATGGCAACAGTACAGAAACAGGGTTAACTAACAGGTCCTCAACTCTGTCCCCAAAGTTTTGGTTTTGACACTTTTCAGGCTAAGTATTCTTTGGCAAACCTCAGCATGTTCAGATCCACATAAAACTGTCATTCCAGCTGTCCCATTTCCAAGATTACAGGATCATACTTGCGAGGCTTGAAATGTATATAGTACACTGAACAGGAATAGAAATTAATTCATCTGATGTTCTTCAAACTATCATTCACATTATTTTATTTGCTACAGTATTCTGTGCAAAAATCTACAGTATATATTTAATTTAATTAATTTTATTTATTTAATTATATTTGTTTACCAGGGCAGTGCACTGAACTCAATGGACTATCTGCAGGCGCAGCCCGGGTGAATAGGATCACATAAGAAATTAACAAAACATACTTAACAATACAAGGATATGCTAATAAAAAGTTATGTGCTGACCATAACGTCCCATCTGTATTGTCCATTTTCATTCTTTCTCGACTATTGGGTTCAGATCCAACTCAGCCACTTCTTCCAGATCGTAGGATTCTTGAACTCTCTAGTTCCTCCCTTTACCCATAATGTCCCGCCAACCTAACATACCTCAGATCTAGTTTGCTTAGCAGCCCATATGCTGAACAGAGCAGTAGAAAATAAGAAAAGAATGGAAACTGGAGCTCAAACAAAAAACAGAGGTTCCTTCAATACTTTTCAATCTCTCCAGAAGTAAAACAAGGAGGGGATAGTGGTGGAAAGTTGAGGAAGAATGAAAATGAACAACACAGACAGAACATTATGGTGAATGCATAATTTTTTAATCTGATGGTGTCATTTTCATTCAAACTTCAACTGTTGGGAGAGAGACCCCAGCTATCTAAATCCCAGGAGAACTCTAAGGAAGGATATTCAGGAGCACCGCTGAGCCAAAGACTGCTCTTCCCTAGAGACCAGATCCAGTTTGTAATGAGCAATAAAAGTATAAGGCTTAACCCAAGTTGCAGCTGCACAAATATCATCCAAGGAAGTTCTGGACAAAAAGGCTGATGAGGTGGCCATAAACCTAGCAGAATTGGCTCTAGGTAGTTTTGGTAAAGGTAAGCGCACTTTTTGATAATCAAAGGTAATACAATCAGTTAACCATTTGGCCAGAGTAACTTTAGATACTGGATTGCCTAGTTTTGAATCAGAAAAGGAAACAAACAATTGCTTGGACGTTCTTAGATCCTTGCTTCTATGAAGGTAAAAATGTAATTGTCTGTGCAAATCTAACAAATTTAACAAATATTTACCTTTGTTTGAAAATTTTGGAAAGAACACTGGAAGAGTAATGATCTGATTAATATTAGACTTGGAAAACACCTTTGGTAAAAAGGATGGACCGGTCTATAGAGATACCATATCCTTCTTCTCCCTCCCTTCTTGTCTTAGATTCTCTGAAAACTATGAATACTTTAAAACCCAGCTTCATTCCTACCTCACCCAGCACTGGAAATGTAACTGTATTCTCCCTAATTAAGCTTAGACTCTTCTATGTATACTTCCTTGTGGATCTTCTCTACATATTCCTCCACCCCAGGCTGTTCTAAACAGCTGCCTCATTCTAAACCTAATGACCTCCCAAACATCTGCTTCCCTCTGAGTCTAATGTAATACTATACTATTAATATTACATTTATACTTTAAATGTATATAATGTAAATACTGTATATAGTCCTTGATCTAATCCCCTCTTACTGAGAACAATAATCTTTACTACCTATATTAGCTGATGCTGTCTAACTATGACAATCACACCTGCCATGTATGAACTCCACTTTTACTACTGTGCAACTATCTCTCTATGAATACTCCAGAAACTATTATATATGCTCAACTAACAGTGTACTTCCCACCTTTACCTCTAACACTTCTTCTAAACTTATATTTACTACAACCTTCAAATGTTCAGCCTACAACTAATAACTGTTTCGCTGCAATTGTGAACTCTTATTAGCAAAGTAAACACTATTCTCTTGCCTCTGTCAACTTAATTATTGTACAAATGGTTCTCTAAACAACTTTGTAAATAAGTTTAAGAATTGTCTTGCCATTATGCATTTGTACTTTTTCACATTACTTTGTATAACTTCATTTTTGTTTACTTGTATGTAATATGGAGCTTTTCTGCCCGGGCCTCCACTGAAAACGGGCTCTCTGAGCCCAGTGGACCTCCCCAGTAATCAAACTGGAAATAAATAAATAAATAAATAAATAAAATAAATTATGAAAAACTAAAAATGAGGCTTAGAGGACAGGGCCTGAAGTTCAGACAAACTTCTAGCACATGTAACAGCAACTAAGAAAACAGTTTTCCAGGTTAGACCAGATTTAGCTGAAGGTTCAAAGCGAGACTGAGTCAAAGTCTGCAGTATGATATTTAAAATCCCAAGGAGGGGCACGATCCTTTAATGGAGGTCTAAGTAAAAGGGTTCTTTGCAAAGTTTAGAGGAAGCTAAAGTAGAATTATTTACTCCCAAATGAAAGTTGAAAATGGATGCTAACTGTATGGAACCTGGCAAGCGGTACAAGGATGATTGCACTGCCATGGAGCCCAAGGCTTGCAGTATCAGTCGTTCTGGAAGGGAAGAATTTTGAACTATCTTCTTGACCTGGAACTGAATGGTGTCTATACGAGGCAGAGGAAGAGAAGTTGTTTGAGTGACTGTATTTAGATGAACACCAATGAATTTCAGACTCTGAATCAGCATGAATTGAGATTTGTTGCAACTGATTGAGATTTCCAGATTGGAGCACAGTTGGAGTAAGTAGTCCCTTGTCTGAATCAGTTGATGCCTGGTTGGAGCAGTCAGGAGCCAGTCATCAAGGTAAGAAAACACTTGGAATCTGAGCAGTCTCAGGTAAGCGGCTACAACTACCATTCATCTGGTGAACACCCTTGGGTCTGTGATGAGACCAAAGGGCAGTGCTCTGAACTGGTAATGACTGGCTACCAGCTGGAAGTGTAAGTATCACCTGCAGTGCCTGTTCATTTTAATGTGGTAGTATACATCCTGAAAATCTACTGAACACATCCAGTCATTCTTGCACAGAAATGGCAGAATGGACTGAACCGTGACCGTCCAGAACTTTGTATAGTGAACAGACTGATTTAGGCTGCTGAGATCCAAAACTGGTCTTATGTCCCCTGTCTTTTTTGGCACTAAAAAGAATCTTGAGTAAGTTCCGGATCCTCTCTGGTCTGGGGGGACTTCTTGAATGACTTTTTTTTTCTTTTTATCTCTAGATAAGCTGCTTCCTTGTGACTGGGTGGAACATCAGGTATCTTCTCTGGAACTACTGGAGGGGATTGAGAAAATGGTATAATATAACTTCTGAATATTATTCTCCATACCCATAAATCTTTTGTGATATCTAGCCAGGCTCTCTGGTGCAGGAATAGATGACCCCCCAGCTTCCTCCAGAGCTGGACAGTTGGGCCTTTATTCAGGAGTGCTGATAGGATATGTCTGAGAAAGAATCTCAAGATCCCTGGTTATGTGGACCACCTCTGCCACAGGGACAGTGTCTTCCATTTGAGTTCCTCTTCTGCCTCTGGGGGAACTATCTCCATGTGGTTCCTGTAAAGGATCTTGGGATTTCTTGAACCAGATCTTTCTACCACATTAGTTCTAGAAAAGGACCTTTGAGGAGTATAAAAATGTATGCTCACACTGGACAGGGTCTTTCCTTCTTGCGCGCAGCTGGAGAGTGCGTCTTTGACCCTGCGGCCAACAAACGAGATTCTGTTAAAGGGTGCATTGAAGAAAGAGGATTTAAATGTTTTCACAAAAATCACACAAGCACATCCAGGCATGTCTCCTAATGGAAATGCCTGAACCTGCCTGTGAGGTACCTTCGGCAGCATGAGAGATTAACCTCATGGATGAATTAGATATTGATTGAAGTATAGCCAACTATGAAGAAATGGTATTCCCTTCCTTAGAGTACATGACCTCTGAAAGATATTTGGTAAGCTTCTTGATCAAATCTCTCTGAAGTCTGGTAAAACATGCCAAATAATTCAGTGATCTTAAAGTGAAGGTTGCTGATGCATAGACATGCTTCCCATACCTGTCCAGTTCCCTAGACTCCCTGTTAGCGGGTGGACAGAGGAACTATGTTCCGCTAGTTCCTTTCTCATGGCTTCTGCAACAACCAGTGTAGACGGTCTTTTGGAGGTAAAAGGATTTTATCTGGTCTTCTGGAAATAGTCTCAACAGTGTCTGGATCCTTTCACACCCACCAAGAGATCAGGTCCACAAGCTCATCTGCAGTGGAGTCACCCAGGAGATTGTTGGCCCAGACCTGAAAGCCTCCAGAAACACTGATTCCTTTTGGGAAGGGTTATCGGGAGATGAACAACCTTTTTGTTTCCAAGATGTACCTAAAGAAGACATCATCAGGTGGTGATCTGTGGGACCCTTCCCCCTCATCAAAATCAGTGTCTTCAGTGATAGACTCTTGTGGGGAGTCCAAGTACCTCCTCTTGCATTTTCTCTTTCAAGGTACCTCCTCTTTAGGATTCTCCAGGGAAGTACTGGAAGAAATAATAATACTCTGATGGGTGGAATGGAGACTAGCTCAAATTGGCTGTCCTGACAGAAGGGATGATCAAGGCTCAGGACACAAAACAGAATAAGACAAGGAAGTCTGATCTGAAGAGGACAAGCTCATCTGTTCTCTAGGCACAGAGAAAACTCTCCGCTACCTCAAAAGTGGAGTGTCTAGGGGAAGCAGAAACCAATGAATCTGACAATGGACCCTCTCGGATCATCTGCTCTCATCATCCCAAAGGCACTCCATGCAAGGAGGGACTCAGAACCAAGCTATCTAATGCTGGGGCTCCTAGGGGAAGAGATGGCTCTGACAGATTCAGTGTTGACTCCAAAAACCTGGAGCCAGCACCAATGCTTCAGCTCCAGAGAAACCATCGGAGTCAAAGAAGCAAGGATCGTCGGATCTGATGAAGACATCCCCAGGGGTTTCAGATCCAACATCTCCAAAACTGAAGGATGGATTATAGAAGGAGAAATCAATGGTGGTATGGCTCGATGGAGGCTTTCAAGACCCAATGGGGCTAGAGACGAAAAAACTGCCATTTGAATCTGTGTCCTAAGGAACTTCCTTGTCATCCTATCCACATCTGCCTCAGATAGGCTCCTGGAGGATCCTCGTGAAGAAGCCATTGACAAAGGCCTAGAATGTTTTCTGGGTGACTGTTCAAGAAATGGAGATGGCAACCTAGAAAAGATACACTCCAAAGTCAGTGGTGAGTTATGAATCTAAGGAGATTTATCCATGGGAAGCTTTGGATCCAAAGGGGTCAAATCAAGAAGTTATGTACACACCATAACGTTCGATGTATGTAAGCCATCTCGCCTCACATTCTTACCCTTTGGGTTCGGAGCCGAATATTGGCCACGACTCGGCCAAACTTTTCTAGCTCTAAGTCTTCTATTGGCTGGGCTAAGAAGGCATCCCATGCTGCACTGCTCCATATCCCCAGATCTAGTTTTCTGCAAACACCACACTCATACCTCATGCATAACAACATCCAAGTAAAGAGGAATAAACTAAAGGTGAAGGGAGCTCTAAAAACCAAACCTAACCTCCAGATCCTCCAGGAAGGGGGAAGATGGGAGGGTAAGTAAGAATGTCGAGATGGACTACATACATAGAACGTTATGGTGAGTACATAACTTCTTGATGTTATGCAGTCCAATCTTGCCTACATTCTTACCCGTGGGGCAGCGTCCCCAGCACCTACATCCTGGGAGGCTCAGAGGAAAATACTCCTGAGTACTGTGGAACCAAAGGAAGACCTGCCCCTAGAAACCACATCCAGCTTGTAATGAGTAACAAAGGTGTGAGGAGATGCCCAGGTAGCTGCAGCACAAATATCATCCATAGACAATTTGGCCTGATAGGCTGTAGATGTGGATACAGCCCAAGTAGAGTGAGCCTTGACTGGAAACTGTAGGTCTTTACCCCCTGAGGAATAAGTGAAAGAGATGCAATTTGATATCCATCTGGATAGGGTGATTTTGGATACAGGGGACCCAATTCTGTTTTCCGAAAAGGAGACAAACAGCTGATCAGATTTTCGGAGACCTTTGGTTCTTTGCAGATAGAAACGTAACTGTCTGTGTACATGCAATTGATGAAATTTAAATTCTGCCTTGTTTGAAAAATGGGGAAAAAACACTGGCAACTCAATAGATTGATTAAGATTAGATATGGACGCCACTTTAGGAAGAAAAGAAGGGTTTGGTCTAAGAGAAACCCTGTCCTTATGAAAGATCAAGTATGGAGGTTTGCTAGAAAGAGCTTGAATTTCTGAAACGCGTCTGGCTGATGTGATGGCTATTAAAAAGACAGTTTTCCAGGTCAAGAATTTTAAGTTACAGGTAGTTGTAGGCTCAAAGGGTGGTGAAGTAAGGGCTTGCAGAACGAAATTTAGATCCCAGGGCATGATCAGTTCTGAGATAGGAGGACGGAGTAACAGAGTGCCCTTCATGAAAGCCTTACAGAGTCTGTGAGCCATCAGACTAGGCTCATTAGCAACATGAAAATTAGAAATTGCTGCCAACTGAACTTTAATGGTAGCGGACGCTGAGCCCTGCTGGAAAAGCATAGACAAAAACTCCAAGACAGAAGCAATTGGAGCTGTGTAAGGGTCAATTCCTTGGGTATGGACCCAAATAGAAAACCTCTTCCATTTGCAGGAATAAATCTTCCTAGTAGAGGGCGTATGAGAGGAAGATAAAATACGAACTACCTCAGGTGAAAAATGATGAAGCCTAACTAACAACAGAAGTAGAGTAGCCAGGCTGTCAACCGGAGGGTCCGCAGAGAGGGGTGGAACTGTCCCGACATGTGTATCAGTAAGTCTGGCTGTGGATCCAGAGTCCAAGGTGTGTCCACAATGTAGGGATGGAGAAAGGGGAACCAGACTTGATGAGGCCAGTGTGGAGAAATTACAATCATTCTGCTTCCCGAGGATTGCACTTTCTGAATCACTTTTGATAGCAAGGGAAACGGAGGGAAAGCATAAAGCAGACCGAAGGGCCAATCGTGGACTAGAGCATCCCTGGGTGACTTCCCCTGTGGGGGAATCAGCGTGAAGTAGCTGCTGCATTTGGCATTGAGGGGGCTGGCAAAAAGGTCGCAGCAAGGCTGACCCCATTTGCTGAAGATTCGTTTTGCAACTAGACGATTCAGGCACCACTCGTAAGGCATCAGAATAGCTCTGCTTAGTCTGTCTGCTATAACACTGGAGAGACCATTGAGCAAAGAGGAGCCATTGAAGGAGCCTCATGTGCAATCTCATTAGAGGGACTAACATAATTGTTGCTGCCATAGTCCCCAGGAATTGGAGAACCCATCTTGCCTTCGCTTTCCTCAGGGGTAGCAGGGCGTGCACCTGTTGCTGTAAGACTCTGATTCTTTCCTGCAGTAGAAAGGCTTGCATGTGAACGGTGTCTACCTCTGCACCTATAAAAATGACATGCTGTGAGGGCAACAAGGCAGATTTTTCCCAGTTCAGTGTTATTCCCAACTGTTGACAGAGAGTGATGGTAGCGTCCCTGGTTTGGATTAGTAGATGCCTTGTGGGAGCGGTGAGGAGCCAGTCATCCAGATACGGAAACACTTGGAATCCTTGACGTCTCAAGTGAGCTGTCACCACCGCCATACACTTGGTGAACACCCTGGGGGCTGTGGTGAGACCAAAGGGTAGGGCTCGAAACTAAATCCCATCCGGAAGCGTAGGTGACTCCTGGATGCCCTGTCCATTTTGATATGGTAGTAAGCATCCTTGAGGTCGATGGAGCACATCCATACTTCTTTTTCCAACAACAGGAGAATTGACTGTAGTGTGACCATACAGAACTTGGACTTTTGTACATAGTTGTTCAGTTGGCTGAGATCTAATCTGGGTCTCAGGTCCCCTGTTCTTTTCGGCACCAAAAAGAATCTTGAATAAGTCCCTAATCCGATCTGGTCTGAGGGAACATGCTGGATGGCTCCTTTTTCTAGCAGCTTTGAAACCTCTGAAGCTGCGTGATCCCTTTGACTGGGTGGAACGTCTGGGATTTTTCTGACTGGAGGGGGATCTGACGAAAAGGGGATGACATAACCTCCGGAAATTATTCGTAATACCCATCGGTCCTGGGTGATTCTTTGCCAGGATTCCGGGTATAATGATATTCAATCCCTGACTGGCTCCAGAAAAGCACAGTCGGGTATCCCATCAGGAACGAAGGTAGGGAGAGCCGCGAAAGGAATCACTGTCTCCAGAATTGCGGGGGCCCCCTCTGCCTCTAGGGTGGCATCTCCCTGAATAACCTCCCCATCCTCTGCCTCTGGAGGGGGCTCACCTTGTGCACCGGGAAAAAATCTCTGTGAGTTTTTGAACCACATCTTCCCACCCCTCTGGGCCTTGGGGTAAGGCCTAGAGGGAAGGGAAAAATGGACCCCTACAGCAGACAGAGTCTTTCCCTCTTGCTCACACCTGGTGAGGGTGTCTTTCACCTTGGTTCCGAACAAAGAAGAACCATCAAAGAGGATGTCAGTGAAAAAAGACTTGAAGGCCTCTGCGAAATGACAAAGGCGCATCCAGGCTTGCCTCCTAAGGGCGACTCCTGAGCTTGCTGCCCTACTCACTCCCTCGGCTGCATATGAAATGAGCCGCATGGAGGAGTTAACGATGGAATTGAGGGTAGACACCTGGGCGTTAACCATCTGGGCCACCGCCTCAGGAAGGTTACCTGCAAGAGTATCTCCTAATTCCTTGAGGGGATCTCTCTGGAGCAGAGTAAAATGAGACAGGTAGTTCAGCGACAGTAAGGTAAAGGTTGCTGATGAGAGGGTATGCTTCCCATACCAGTCCATGGTCCTAGACTCCTTGTTAGGAGGATGGATGGAGGAAGAAGTCTCGGCTACTTCCTTCTGAGTGGCCGCTGCCACCACCATGGCATCCACAGGGACTCCTTTGGACAAAAACTCCTTACCTGGGGGAGCAGACAGAAATTTATTGGGTCTCCTGGGAATGGGTTCCACAGAATCAGGGTTCTCCCACACCCTCCGACAAATTAAATCCAGGAGCTCGTCGAAGGGTGGGGACACCCAGGAGGCAAAGGGCTGTGCACCAAAGGCCTTCAGGAAGACCAACTCCTCCTCGGAGGCAGCTTTGGACGGCCAGTCACCTCTTTGTTTCAATATCTCCAGGATGTCGGAGAAAGAAACATAGTCACAGGATGACTTGGGGGACCCCTCCGATTCCTCGAGGTCAGTATCTCAGGTAAGAGACTCATCCTGGGAGTCTATGTGCTTCCTCTTGCACGTTTTCTTTCTAGGGGGCTCCTCAGGCAAAAACTCTGAGGGGCCCTCAGAAACTTGGGGACCACTCGTGGGGGTATCCCTTGGCCTTAGGGCTCCGCTGTCTACAGATAGGTGGTGATCAGAGGCTCTCACCGGAGTAGTAGGGGACAGAATGACCAACTCGCATGATGTGGCTGAAGATCTGGCCAGCGCACTCCGCATGGCCTCAAAGGCTGCTTCCCCCCCTGAGTCCGAGGACCGGCCAGCCTCCGAGATCATGACAGGAGCCGGGGTTCCACGAGCTGAGGCACCGAGTGGGAGACTAGGTACCGAAAGGTGTCCCGAGGTGTCCCCCTCGGGCCCGACTGAAGAATCCCGAGTCCCGAACCCAATGGACGGCGCTGACGGGGTCGGAGCTGATGTCGGCACCCATGAGCCCGGAGGGCCCATCAGAACCGATCTAGGAACATTACATGGAGTGGAGCATTCCGGCTCCAAAGACAGAGATGCGCACGGAGGAGGAATAATCGAAGAAGGTATCGGGACGGGCTCCGCAGCCGAATGGGACGGAGTGGAGCGGAGAACAATTTAGCCAAAACCGGTGATTGAAGGTGCCTCTACACCACCCTATGAACTTCCACATCTGAAAGTGTCCTGGAGGATATGGAGGACAGGGAGGGAGATTGGGATCTCCTTTCAGGTGACACTGGTCTAGTACTGGGCGATTGGCTCCGAAGAGGTTCCAATATAATTGGAGCTGACGCCGGTTCCATCAACAGCGACAATTCCTGCGGCCCCGAGGACAGTGGAGCCAAGCAGGTCAAAGCTAGATTCATTACTTTCTCCGGTGGCTCCGAGGAGACTGAAAGAGCCGGAGATCTCTTTTTTGATTTTACGGATTTTGATTTTGAACTGGAAGCAGGATCCATGGCCTTTTCGAACGAGGGTTTCAAGAGTCCCTTCAGAATTAATTTATTCTTTCTTTTTTGGAGCACCCTAGGACTAAAAGCATGGCAGAAGCTGCAGGACTCCTGCAGGTGGATTGCTCCCAGACAATAAATGCATACTGAATTTCCATCGGTGATGGACATCTTGTAAAGTACAGTTTTGTACCTACCATAAATGTAGATGTTCGAGGATCCACATTGCTGCAGTCCTAACCATTGGGTAGTCCGCTGTCCAGTCGGCCCGAATACCAAAGTATATGGCTGACGTCGGTCAAGGCGCATTAGACTGATGTCAGGACGTCAGGGTACTAATGCGCATGACCGACGTCATATCCTCAGTCTTTTCTTGCCCCAGATGTCAGAAGACCCTAAAAAGACAAAGGCCAAACCAAAAAACCAAAAAAACCCTGCACCAAACATATATACAATATATATACAAATGTACCAGAGTATACCCTAACCCACACCACCACCCCTAAACACAGAGGGGAAGGAGGGAGGGTAAATTGGACTGCAGCAATGTGGATCCTCGAACATCTACATTTATGGTAGGTACAAAACTGTACTATGTTCTTCATTCCACATTGCTGCAGTCCTAACCATTGGGTAGAATCCCAAAGCAGAGTTAAGGGAGGCTGGCAAATCATAAGGAAGCAGGAGCTGTCAACATGCCTTGCAAAATAGCTGTGGCAAAACCAGCCCTAGATTTAGAGTAGAGAGGAAGATGGTAATGCTTAGAGAAAGTAGCTGCCTCCAAAATATCCTTAGTTGCCACCCCCCTTAGAAATGCTGTTGAAGTAGCAGTAGCCCTAGTGGAATGAGGCCTAATCCCAGCTGGAATCTCCTTGCCATGATGGGAATAACAAAATGAAATGCAAAACCCAATCCACTTAGAAATAGTTTGCTTAGACACAGGCTTGCCCTGAGAACTCAAAGCAAAAGAAACAAACAACTGCTGAGACTGCCTAAAATCCTTAGTCCTGCTTAAATAATAACGCAACTGCCTGTGAACATCTAAAGTGTGCAAAATCTTTTCCCCCTTATTTTGGGGATCTGCATAGAAAGTAGGCAAATGAATAGTTTGGTTTAAAGCCACACTAGAAACCACCTTAGGCATAAAGGAAGGATTAGTACGTAATGATACCCTATCCTTATGAAAAATCAAAAGGGCTCTACTGCCATAAGGGCCTGCAACTCAGAAACCCTTCTTGCAGAAGTGATAGCCAACAAAAAAGCAGTCTTCCATGACAAGTATTTCAATTCAGCAGTAGCCGCAGGCTCAAAAGGTTGTAGAGTAAGTTTTTCCAACACAAAATTGAGATCCCAAGCAGGAGTAGGAGCTCTAATGGGGTCTTATATTCTTTGCCCCTCTGAGAAACTGCTTGAACAAAGGATGCGAAAACAATGGTGGGTCACAATCATAGTGAGCTGAAATTGCTGCAGCATGAATCTTAATGGAAGAGAAGGACAAACCTTTGTCCAATAACTCAGTAAGATATTGAAGAGCCACACTCAAATTAGGCTCAGAAATCTCCAAATTCTTTGCTGCACTCCAAAATAAAATCTCTTCCATTTTTCATGCGTACACTTTCCTTGTACTAGGTCTTTTGGCTTCCATAATTACATTTAAAACTTGTTGAGGAAGTTGAGACCTGCTGTGTTTTAGAACAGAATATGCCAGGCTGTTAGATGAAGAGAGTGAAGCTTGACATTAAAAAAAAAAAAAATATTTCTTTCTGGGAAAAAAATTCGATAGTAGACAAGATGTTGTTCCCAGGATGATGTGGAAATGTGGGTGTCTACCTGGAGGACCACATACACAGAGAGGTACAGGAAGCCCTTAGCCACACCCTGTCGCTGTTTGAAAAGCCCTCGCCAAAAATATGAAATTGTTCTCGAGTACTACCCTCATCAGGTCCACCACCAAGTTAGTGAGACTGTTGCCTAAATTGGTCTCCTTATTGAAAAAATCCCCAAACCAATCAAGACCAGTGTCATGAGAGGACACTAGAACAGGTCCTTGATATCTATGGTTACCACAACAAATCTGGAGAGCATTTATCATGAATAGTTTTAAGAAACCCATGAGTCCTTACATACATGATCCATGGGGACAACTATGGTAATATAATCACGAATTTTCCCATGGCCAGTTATACCCGGCACTTGCTACTATAGGTTCAAAGGCAAAGAGGATCTATCCTCGTGAATTTTTAGGGAATGCTGAATACTATCGGGAATCCTAGGTTTATTAACATAAAGGTAAATTATGTGTTTTCATTTATAGTACTTGCAGTAGACAGTCAGAAAGTTAAATATTTTATTTTGCAATGCAGATGTTGTATTCATTATTGAAATCGTGTATGTTGCTCTTCATCCTGCAACAAATGATGTATAGGCTCCCATAGTTGAAATCATACACACAACACAACACCCCACCCCTGTCAGGTTTCATGATCCTGGCACTTTTCCTAAGAGCTGATAAGTCCAAATTTCTAGTGCTCATGTTGCCATGGGTTGAACTGCTCAACAGGAAGCTTATTGCAGATCGGGTGGGTCTACAAATTCTTCAAACAACTTAACAAATATGGATGCATAGGTGGATTTATGCAGCTGGTCTCTAATAAGCCCGAAGGATTATTACGTGAATCTTTATCAAATGTACCAAATTCTAAAACCCTTTAAGAAAAGTCGAATACACCAATAGACAGGCATCCCAACTTTGCTGGGGACAAATGAACCTCTAGGTAACTAAATGAAAAATATTCATCAAAATTGTGAAGTTATAGAGAATATTCCTTGTGTATATGGGTAATTTTTATTTTTGTATTATTGATAGGGTCAGATTTAAAACAGCTGGGTTTAAATAAGTTACTTATGTCCTCTAATAAATACCAGACTAGGGACTAGTACTGTCGGTTCAAGCCCGGTGGTTTTGATGTTTCTGCCTCACGTCTTGTCTCCTGAGGTGCTGTAAAACTTGGTTGGGGAATCTTACCTTTTTTCCCAAGTCTTCACTTCATGGGTGATCATCTATCCTCATTAGGGAAAGACCTCATCCTCCCATTACTGTTGCTGTTCACGGCTCAACCCACCCTTAGTTCTGGCAGCAGGGATAAGCCAAACCCTCTCTGTTAAATCAATTAGATCTCTTTCCAACTTCTCATTTTTCATTTATTACTTTCCACAAAATTGATCCACGCCATTAAAAACTTTTTCGCTAATCATGCCTGATCATTGGGAAAACATCAACAGTAACTTCTGACGAAACATTAATTCTTCTGCCAAAATCTTGGCTTTTGGGCTCATATTCTCAATTCATCAATTGTAACATCTCACTCCCAGCCCTGCCTAAAATCTCACAGAGCTTTTATAGCATAAGGTTCCGATTTAACGTTATTTGAAATTGATAAAGCTAACCCTTTGGGCAAGCGCTAACCTGACACATCAAGGCACTAATTTCAATTGTTGTTTCTAAAAGAATACAGTTTTCTTGAATTCATCAAAGTCTGATCTACATTGTGCATTACTTTGGGAAAAGTACCTTTGTAGTAAATTGTTGGTCCCGCCTAGCTACACAGAAATTAAAGTCTTTCATGGTCCTTGGAGATTTTCCTTCGTGGTAGAGTGTCTGCTTAAGCATTACAGCAAGTACCGCACTTCGAGGCTGAAGGAATGGTGAGTATGGTAGTTTGTACCATTACGCTCCATTTAGTAAGATGGAGCTTTGCCTCTCTGGAATGTGGACTGTCATTTCAATGGGAGGATCATTCCATTACCCTTCAGAAGCCCTTTCATCCATTAACATTGGCTAATATTTGATTAAATTCCGTCACATGCTACCGGAAGTCATGGATATCTTTCAATAATTCTATGTAATCGGTTAAAAGCCCCGCTTCAGCCATGGAAACAAATGCAAAAACCAGCAAAAGTAAAGCAACAATGGAGACCAAGTAGTATAATCAAGTTTGAGATTAAACAGCAGTGAGATAGACGATGTGGTACAAATAAATAAATTTCTTTTCTTTCTTATTTTTATTTCCTGCTGTGGAATAAAAGAAATTTATTTGCAAAATTGCATCGCTTCATCTCACTGTTGAGCTGCAAGGCGAAATGAGCCGCCATGGAGGAAGTTAACGATGGAATTGCGGTAGACACTGGGCGCGAACCATCTGCCACCCAGGAAGGCCTACCGTAAGAGTATTCCCTCCTAATTCCTTGAGGGGATCTCTCTGGAGCAGAGTAAAATGAGACAGGTAGTCCAACTGCCCGTGAAGGTAAAAGTGTATGCTGATGAGAGGGTATGCTTCCATACCGTCCATGGTCCTAGACTCCTTGTTAGGAGGATGGATGGAGGGAAGAAGTCTCAAGCTACTTCCTTCTGAGTGGCTTCTACGCCACCACCATGGCATCCACAGGGACTCCTTTGGGACAAAAACCCTTACCTGGGGGCAGATGAAATTCCTATTGGGTCTCCTGGGTAATGGGTTCCATTGCACTGAATCAGGGTTCTCTTTAATAACCTCCTCCGGCCAAATTAAATCCAGGAGTTCTCGTCAAGGGTGGGGACACAACTGCAGGAGGCAAAGCAAGGCACCAAAGGCCTCAGGAAGTTCCCGTCACCTCCTCTGGAGGCTGCTTTGGATGGCCAGTCACCTCTTTGTTTCAATATCTCCAGGATGTCGGAGAAAGAAACATAGTCACAGGATGACTCTGGGGACCCCTCCGGCCCCTCGAGGTCAGTATCTGAGGTGAGAGACTCATCCTGGGGAGTCTGCATGCTTCCTCTTGCATCGCTTCTTTCTAGGGGCTCCTCAGGCAAAAACTCCCTGAGGGGCTCCTCAGAAACTTTGGGGACCACTCTGGGGGTATCCCTAGGCCTTGGGGCCCTCTGTCCACAGTGATACAGGTGGTGATCAGAGGCTCTCACCGAGTAGTAGGCAGAATGACCACCCGCATGATGTGGGCTGAAGATCTGGCCAGCGCACTCGCGTGATGGCTCCTATCAAAGGCTGCTTCCCCCTGAGTCCTGCAAGGGACCGGCCAGCCTCGAGATCATGACAGGGAGCCGGGTTCCACGTGAAGCTGAAGCACCGAGCGGGAGACTAGGAACCGAAAGGTGTCCCGAGGTGTCCCCCTCAGGCCTGACTGAAGAATCCCGAGTCCCGAACCCAATGGACGGCGCTGACGGGGTCGGAGCTGATGTCAGCACCGATGAGCCCGGAGGGGCCATCAGAACTGATCTAGGAACATTACATGGAGTGGAGCATTCCAGCTCCAAAGACAGAGATGCGCACGGAGGAGGAATAATCAAAGAAGGTATCGGGACGGGCTCCGGAGCCGACTGGGACGGAGCGGAGCGGAGAACAATTTAGCCAAAACCGGTGATTGAAGGAGCCTCTGCACCACCCTATGAACATCCACATCTGAAAGTGTCCTGGAGGATTTGGAGGACAGGGAGGGAGATCGGGATCTCCTTTCTGAAGGTGACACTGGTCTAGTACTGGCATTCAGGCTCCGAAGAGGTTCCAATATAATTGGATGACGCCGGTTCCATCAACAGCCACAATTCCTAAGTGCGGCCCTTGAGGGACAGTGGAGCCAAGCAGGTCACAAGCTAGTTTCATTACTTTCTCCGGTGGCTCGAGGAGACTGAGAGTAATGAGATCTTTTTGATTTTTACAGATTTGATTTTGAACCGAAGCAGGATCCATGGCCTTTTCAACGAGGGTTTCAAGAGTCCCTTCAGAATTAATTTATTCTTTCTTTTTTGAAGCACCCTGGGAATAAAAGCATGGCAGAAGCTGCAGGACTCCTGCAGGTGGATTGCTCCCAGACAATAAATGACAGTATTTGGAATTTCCATCGGTGATGGACATCTTGTAACCACACTTAGAGCACTTTTTAAAACCCGAAGGTTTGTGCTCTTTGGACATCTTGAAAATTAATCACAAATACCAATACAATGAGCAAGTCACTGCCTGACTGGAAAAACAACTGCAGGCACACAAAAACACCACACTAAGTGCAGGAACAAAATTTCTCCACAAACAACAGCACACACAATCCTCAGAAGGGATACACACTAAGACGACTAGGGCTAAAAACCTCTAACTAAAATGGTTTTAGACCAAACTCGCATACAGAACAAGGAAGACAGACACTAAAACCTCTAACTCAAATGGTTTTAGATAGCAAAAAACAAACACAGGGACAAGTAAGGGGATGGACTAGGTCCTCTAACTGAAACGGGCCTAGCCCATTGGAACAGCTAGTGGGATACCACAAAAAACAATCACACTACAGATTATACCCAAAAAAAACACCAAATAGAAATAGCTATTAAAATAGCTTTTGTTTGTAATAAATTCTCTCAAAAAGAAGAAGAAAAAGGTACTTAGCCACAGCCAAGAGCGAGACCATGTCCAAGCTACATGAGCGGCAAATGAGATCTGGGGATATGGAGCAGTGCAGCATGGGATACCTTCTTAGCCCAGCCAATAGAAGACTTCGAGCTAGAAAAGTTTGACCGAGTCGGAGCCGTAAGAATGTAGGTGAGATTGGACTACATAACATCCAACTTTTTCAAAAGTTTTGCAGGTGGCTCCAACAAAGGAGCTGAAGTCATTGTCATGGTGGAAGGATGATCAAAAGACCTTTTATGAATTTCCTTGCCCTTAGGAAGAGAGTCACCCTTTTACCTGTGTTTTTAGGGGTTTGAGCCCCAGTAACCAAAGTACAGAGGATTTGGAAAGAAGACCCATCAAAATAAGCTTATTCTTCCTATCAATTAAAGCTCTGCAGTTAAAGCCCGCACAAATGTCACAACAACAAGGGTATTTAAGAGTACTATAAAAGTATGAGAAGGGAAAGAAAAGACTACCAATTATGGTAATGACAGGTACTCAAAGAGTACAAGGAAGAATGGCCATTAGAAGAGAACAAATAGGTGAATCAGTAAAAAGGGAAACCGGAGAAGTATATGGTGTATAGAAAGGGAATACAAGTATAAATAAGTTAATAAAAGAAACTAAATTCACTTATATCACAACACAAATCAACTATGAAAACCTAATGCTCAATCCGAGTCAGATTTGAGGGTCAGATTCAAACCCAACAGCTGAGGAATGAATGAAAATGACAACATTACATCAAATATATATATATATACATATACATATATATATATATATATATATATATATATATATATATATATATATATTATGCGTCTGCATGCTTCCTTATTATATATGCACACAAATATTTATACACATATGAAAATATTCTTAGCTGCCATTCACTCTAGTAGGCACCACTTGGTTGATGTTTTCAACTCATTTCTCAAGAGTACAGTAGCATATATCATACGCAAAAGCTGCCACTGAAATAACCGGTATCCTGTCCCTCACCAAGATAAGGTCTGTACTGAGTGAATACTTTTAGTCTGGTTCATACCTCAGCCCTCCTTTATTCCTAGGTAGACCTGCTTCTATCCAGGGCACAGCTCCATTGCACCAGAACAATATGGTATAGTTGAGTTAACAAATCTGTAGAAACCAGAACGAATAAACCAGGAAACAACAGCTCACGGCCGAAGAAATCACCAGGATCTGGATGCAGATGGTATACTGCAATAATTCCTTTATTTTATGTTTAACATCCACGAATGAAAACAGCTCACAAATAAAACACTGACTGGAAACAAGAAATACAATCAAGCGCTTTCGCCCGGGCTCTCCCAGGCTTTATCAAGACAACAATACAGGGAATGTGCTTCCTTTATATATGTTTGTCCCTTCCCAATTATTCATTTATATTGTTGTGCTTAATTGAATTATTTTTGCTGATTCAAAAGCTCCCTGATATATAAAGCCATAATATCCAATACTTTTAAGCATTTTAAAAGCATTTAAAAAACATTCTGAAAAAACATTTTAACAACATTTTCTAACAACATTTTTAGGGTCCCATAAACAAATTAATTTGTAGCATACTATATTCATAAGAGTTTATTTAAAAAACCTAATAAATAAAATTGTAAATGTTATTAAGTTAATGAATCTCAAATATACTATACTATACCAAAAATATGTGTAAATAGTTTTATAAATAATTTAAGTATATTAAATGTGCGTATGTAAACTACCTTCTATATAAATATTTATATAAATAAAAAGTTTTGTTTAAAAAATTGTTAGAAAGCATAAAAATATACTATAGCGCTATGCATAAACATTCCTACTTACTACAAGATATACAAAATATAAAAAAATGGACATTGTTAACATACGTGCAAATAATCTATACTACAATATCATCCTATTCAGTCTTTATTCCCAAAAAAATGTTATGGTATCATTTTGTTGTAGTTATACACATAAAAACCAATAAAAATCCTTACACTTATAAATTGAATAATTCGACTATAGTTTGGCTCTTCGTGATTTAAGGGCACTGTTAATACTTATGGCATCATTAAGCCCTGGTGGTCTTGTGGCATTTAATTTTATTTGCCATAACAATTCCTTATATTCCAGGGATGCCTCCCAGTCACCCCCTCTTACACTGTTAAATACTTGCTCCAACACAAAAAATTTTAAGCACATATTACTGCAAATCAGAGAGTGCTTGTAAAATGCATTCGATTCCTTCTTGTTTTTAATTTCATAAATGTGCTCATATACCCCCCTTTTTTAGGGCCCTTTCAGTTTTTCCAACATAAAAGCACAAACAGTGTTGGCAAAATCCCAAATAAACCACACCTTTTGAATTGCAATTAAAATGACCTGATGGAAATAGATTTATATTTCTAGATTTTAAGTAAATACCTTTGTTGTTTAATATAAAACAGCATTGGTTACAAGAATTGCATTTATAAGTTCCTCTAGTAGGTTGTTTCATACTATTGCTGGGTGGTACATCCCTTTCTAATAATTCTTTCAAATTGCAGTCCCTTCTTCTGACAAATTGGGGTTTATTGGGAATACTTTTTTTAAGATCTTCATTGATAAAGAGAACAGGCCAAAATCTATTTATAGTATTCTCGATTTCCACATTGTTGCTATTATATGTGTATAGAAAGGAAGGCTTCTTTGTCCTATCGCTATTCTTTGTGATAACAATTTCTTGGGATTCTGTGTTACCAAGTAATGGGGGAAACTGTGTATTCCTTTTTTGAGATATTTCATTAGCCAAAGTTTCAAATAAGTTAATTGGATAGCCTTTTTCCAAAAACAATTCTTTTAGATATTCACATTCCTTGTGGTAAAGGATATCCGTACTGCAAATTCTAGATGCCCTTATTAGTTGACCTTTTATGATCCCCTTCTTTTGAAACAATGGGTGGTTGCTTTCAAAATGTAACAACATGTTTGCGTAGGTGTTTTTTCTAAAAATACATGATTCAAACTGTTTGGATATGTTGTTCTTCCTTAAAACTATATCTAAGTAATGTAATTCATAAGGATTAATTTTGTATGTAAACTTTAAAAAGCTAGTGGAGGAATTAATATGTTGCATAAACTTTTCAAATTCAGTAATATCACCTGTCCACAAAATGCAAATATCATCCAGGAATCCTTTGTAGTGTACAATATTTTTTACCCAACATGTTGAAAAAATAAATTTACTTTCCCAAAAGTGTAAAACTACGTTTGAATAGGCCGTGGCACAGGGTGTGCCCATTGCAACCCCTTTATTCTGCTTAAATAATTCTCCATTGAAGATAATGAAGTTATTATTTAAAATGACCTCCATAAGTTCAACTATTAAATTTATTATGTTACTACTAAAACCCGATTTTTCAATAAGTATTCTACTGAACCATTCTATACTGATGGTGTGGGGAATACTAGGGAATAAATCCATTATATCGATGGTAATCATATAGTTAGTCATATTAAAAAATTCACTTTTTATCGCTACATTTTTATGCTTTTTAACAATTTTTTAAACAAAACCTTTTAATTATAAAATATTTATATAGGAAGTAGGTTACACACGCACATCCAATATACTTAAATTATTTATAAAACTATTTATATATATTTTTGGTATAGGTATAGTACATTTGAGATTCATTAACTTAATAACATTTACAATTTTATTTATTAGATTTTTTAAATAAACTCTTATGAATATAGTATGCTACAAATTAATTTGTTTATGGGACCCTAAAAATGTTGTTAGAAAATGCTGTTAAAAAATGTTGTTAAAATGTTTTTTCAGAATGTTTTTTAAATGCTTTTAAAAATGCTTAAAAGTATTGGATATTATGGCTTTATATATCAGGGAGCTTTTGAATCAGCAAAAATAATTCAATTAAGCACAACAATATAATTGAATAATTGGGAAGGGACAAACATATATAAAGGAAGCACATTCCCTGTATTGTTGTCTTGATAAAGCCTGGGAGAGCCCGGCGGCTTGATTGTATTTCTTGTTTCCAGTCAGTTTTATTTGTGAGCTGTTTTCATTCGTGGATGTTAAACGTAAAATAAAGGAATTATTGCAGTATACCATCTGCATCCAGATCCTGGTGATTTCTTCGGCCGTGAGCTATAGTTGAGTTAACAAAGCAAGCTGCAGCCTAGCGTGTTTGACAGAGGTGACCTCAAAACACACTGGTGCCTTATATATAATTACTGTACTGTTTTTTCTCTGTCTCTTGACTTAGATATGTAGCTAAGGTGGTACAAGGAGGGCAGCTGCCCCGGGCAAAAGCTGTTAGGGGCACTTTTGAGAGATGCTGATTGGTTTATATTGTACTACAGCCATTCAGAAGTGAATCACAATGGAGAATTAGTGCTTAGGGCTGAAGTGCTTTGCTGCTCTATGTGTGATATAAGATGTAGCAAGGGGATCAGCATATGATGCCAAATAGGTAGCTGCAATTCTGATCCTGATAAAGGCATAATGCCCAAGTATCTGTTTAAAGAATTACTTGTTCACCCTAAATAAATACTCCCAGTGCCTCCGCTGAAAATGGGTCTTGTACCCAGTCAGACTTTCCCGGTAAACAAATGTCAACTAAAATAAATAAAATGCTGTATTTTTGATATTTTATATACACAAGCCAAATGCCCCTTCAACATACTGTACTATCTGCTCCCATGCATTCTGTAACTGATAAATGACACAAAGCCTTTATATAAATAAATCTTATTACATTCAAATATGTGATACATAGACTCTAAATGAATGAATTATACAATGTGGTTCTGTTTCTGACTATGTTTTCTTAATTTGGTACTGTTGTTTAAATGGCTATTAAACATTGGCATCTGTTACTTGCAAGAGAGGAAGTACTTTGCAGAAAGTACATTGAAGGAGGCCTAAACTTAGATGTCAGAGTTAAATTTAAAATATATTTCAAATATATATTCAATGAAGCCACTGAACTACATGTTTGGATATCTCATCCCTCCCCTGACATTCTCTCAATCTCTGAAACATGGCTAAAACCCTCACATATCAAAGAATAAAATCTTACCCTCAGGCTATAACATACTTTGCCAAGATAGGCTTAGCAAAAAAGGAGGAGAGGTAGCACTATTATACTCTAACCAACTCATCCTCTGTCCTCTATCTATAACTCCACTGAACTTTTTCCCACCAGAAGTCCTTATATTAAACTGCAAATTGAACAATCATAAAAAGATAGCCATTACTATCTACATACCCCTGGAAATAGCATCCCTATACTTGAAAATGTTCCCTCCTGGATCTCATCTTCTATTTCTTATGACACCATTATACTAAGTGATGTTAACATCGACTGGAATTCTCTCTCCCCTTTTTCTCCCAATGCCAGTATCAAACTTTTTGGCTTCTCCCAACTTATCACTACCCCCCACCTGCCTAAATACTCACACTAACACTAGCTCCACACTTGATTGGATCCTCACCTCTCACCCCGAGCGGTACCACAACCCCTCACCAGTACCTGATTCCCTAAGTGATCACCTCCCCACCTCTACCCAGCGACTCTCCCCCACGGTCCAAAACCCAGCACGTCAAAGACTGACGCATACCATCTCAGTTCAACCCTGACACATTTAATCAAATACTCTCCTCTGTTAACTGGTCATTCCTCCTTAACCTACCACTTGATGAAGCCATTCAACAATTCAATAGCATCTTCCTTAACACCCTAAACTCCTTAGCTCCAATCAGAAAAATCAGGGTTAAAGATAACTATGCACCGTGGTTAACTCACTCCCTTATGAAGAAGCGAGATAATGCTTGGAAAAATTGGAATAAACACAAATCCCCTTCCAATTACCAACTTTACAGAGAACTATGCAACCTAACAAAAAACATGTCAACCTAGACAAAATTTTTTTTTATCTGAACCTTCAACTAAACACCCATTCTCATCCCAAAAATTCTGGCATGCTGTCAACAAACTGTTACACCCTGGTAATCCCCCCCCCTGCACCTAACACCTCTGCTATACAAATTGCTACACTTCTAAACAACTTCTTTATCGACTCCATAAAAAATTAACTAAGAATGACTTAAATACCAACCCCTCTACTCCTCCCAGCACTTCACCCACTCTTCCTACTTAACGCTCAAACCCATCCCCACCTCCTATATCAGATCACTGCTTAGTAAACTCAAACCATGTTCCCCTTCTGTCAATAACTTACTCCCTCTACCTTAAATCTGCAGAAAAATCCATTGCCTATCCCATCTCCATACTTATTAACAGATCTATCCAAGAAAAATTAGTCCCTGAAATTTGGAAAAAATCCTGTTATTCCTCTACATAAAGGAGGCAACTCTGCTGACCCATCTAATTTCAGGAGTTTGTATTAGATAAACGAAAGTTTACCTTAGCGAACGCTCTAATAATTGAAAATCCCGGACCTCAAACTCGCTATTGTGGGTGGGGGGCAATGCCCCCCCACACCTGCCGCTAAATATACATACCAACTCTGAGATCGCACTACAGTGAGGAAAGGGCAAATATTCCGATCTTCACTGTACTGAGATCTCACAAAAAGCATATTGAGGTCTGGGATTTTCGATTATTAAAGCGTTCGCTTTCAGACCTATTGCTATCCTGTCCTCCCTTTCAAAGATTCTTGAAAACTGTATTCATAATCACCTACTTCAAGAAAATTTCCTTACTCCTACCTAACATGGTTTTTGCCCCAACCACAGTACTGCCACAGCTCTAATATCCTCTATACACCGTTATCTCTACATCTTGTGACCACAATAAACTAGTCTGATATATTTCCCTTGATCTCTCTAAAGCCTTTGACACTGTCTCTCACAACCTACTATTGACCAAACTATCCAATCTTAATCTCTCCAACTCTACTTTTTGAAGGTCCTTAAGCTCTCTCTCCAACAGATCTCAGGCTGTGAATGGATGCCTGCATCCTCCCCTTTCCTTCTAGTCTCTACTGGGGTTCCCCAAGGTTCCATCCTTGGTCCACTTCTGTTCAACATCTTCACTAATAATCACTACCAAGCCTGTCCTCACTCCTACCTAATACAATATGCTGACAACTCCACTATAATCTCTACCTTTGACTATACCTCTCAAACTCTCAGTGCAAAAAATCTTGACAAAGCCAGAAAGAATGGGGGGACAAAGGGCCAAAAATAGGGAAAGAGTTTAAATATTGCTCCTATAAACTTAAAAAGTTGCTAGAATAACAGGCTTTGCATAACTGTGTATTTTTTGAAGGATTTAAAGTCTGAAACTCAAATGTCTGTCATTATTTAATATTATTGCCAGTAAACCGCATTTTTTTGAGGAACAAACCAAAAATATGAGGCAAAAAATCTGGACATTCTGCGAAAATCTGTACAGTTGAGAGGTATGCCTCTGACTCTCTAACTCATCTTCTCACCCTTACACAAGAATCTTTACACTCAGTTGAAAAATAGCTAAACTGCAACCAACTCCTTCTTAACCCAAACAAAACTGAACTGCTCCTCTTCCTTCCCAAATTTCTCCAACACCTCAAATCCTCTTTCACTGTTACCTCACTAAACAATACATCTATTAAGGTTGAGGACCCACACCAAGCTCTTAGGGGGTCGTAATCGATTATCAACTTAAATTTGATTTTCATATACAAAATTCTATAAAAAAAGACCCTCCAAAAACTTGGTCTACTCTATAGAAATAAAAAAATCCTGACAAATGAAGCCAAACGCAATCTGGCACAAGCCTACTTTTACCAACCCTACTATATGCAGCACCTATCCTCACCCACCTCCAAACAAATCTTTTCTCTAAGCTTGAGCTGGCGTATAATTGCTAGATTTGCTGCCAACCATCCTTATCACTCTTAGAACTGCCTGTCTCTTAAAACCCTTCACTGGCTTGAATTTCACCACCGACTCTTCTTGCCTCAACCTCAACTCGCCAACTTCATTTTAAACCGACTCCACTCCTGTCCTGTCCTCTCCAATCTCATCACACCCTATATTCCAAACCACTCACTCCACAGCTCAGACCAAAATCTCCTTCAAATCTATGAACCAAACAAAACCACTGGCAATCTTCTCTGTAACCACTGTTGTTAACGCCTGGAATAAACGACTGCAACACATAAGATTAATTACTAATACAAACTGCTTCAAAAAACTCTGAAAGACTATCTAGTCAAATCTTGGTCTTGTCCTTGAGCAGACACTAATTAATCATCCTCCCTCCTCCTAACATAACCCTCACCTCTTCTTTCCCTCCTCTCTACTTTTTACCTACCCCCTTTCTCCCAACCCTTTTCCATAAAATCAGACATGAAGATCGCAACAGTTTTTGCATTATCTTCTTTACAATGTAAAATGAGCATACCTTATATCTATATATTCAACAGTTGTATGTGTAAGAATATAAAGCTTAAACATGTAAAGTTTTTTTTGTGTATGCTTTATTTTATTTTTATGTATGTGATTACTATGTTACTGCATCTAGACTAATTTTATAAGTAACTGTAACTTGTGTACCTCTCTGGAGCTTTTCTCCTCAGGTCTCTGCTGAAAATGGCCTTTCTGCCCAGCCAGACTAAGCCGGTCAACAAATGTCAAATAAATAAATAAATAAATGCAATATTTATTTATTTGCATTCCGGCAATTAGGAAGTCCTACCAAGCATGATTCCTTTTCAGAAAAGAATCATAAGCATTACATTTCAAACATAAAAGTAGGTACTATATTTAAAGAGAGTCTAATACACAGTAAAATTCCAGTTGACAGTTGTAATAAATTAACAAGTTACTGATAGCAGTATAAAGCTTTCAGAAAAAAATGACATCATTAATGTTCAATAGAAAGAAAATTTATATTTCAAAAATTAAATCAAGTAAAAGATGCATGATCTTCATAAGGAATGCATCATTTTTATTTTGATTAATGTAGGTTAGGAAAAATATAGTCCATGTTCAAAGGAAATGAGTAAGACAATAAAGTTGGTTATTAATTGCTCTTGGAACAAATACAGACAGACAAAGTTTATGTCTTTATCTTCTTGTACATTTGCATAACTCAAGGTGGGTTAAAGAATGGAACACTTCTTCTGTACTGCAAAGAATTAATGCTTAAAGCCATCTAGATAAAGAGTATCTCAGCTGGGCATATTTTCAGACATTCTGTAGGAATCTGACTGACTGCCAGGGATGCAACAACTTAATAATAAAACATCTAAATCTGAAAAGCCTCCAATCTGTTCTCTTTGGTAATGCAAGTCACATTTTCTTGGCACCTTGTTACTCTTTGGAAAGTGGGGCTTTCAGAGCTGCACATAATTTAATGTAGAATTTACTGTCTGCTAATGCACGGTGGGTACCATCACTGCAGCATCTGAAAGTGCTCCAGGGCAGCTGACTGACAGGCATTTCTTCAACTTGGCAGCCTACAGAAGGTATGAACTTGGTGATACCATTCACTGGCAGGAAACTTCTAACACAAGCAGGCAGCTGTTACATATAGAGAGAAAAACCAGACCTGACAAGGGCCGATAATAAAGTAGGCAAACAGCAACAAGGAGAAACTCAGTCCCAATGTAGAAAAAAGCAGGTTAAAATATTTGAGAAACAACAATGGGACAACCATGGCAAAGCACATATATTTAATAAGCAATAAGCAGTAAACATATAAGCGCTTTTGGTGATGCCTCCTTCATCAGATCAATACAAAAAATATAAAATCAGTCTGCATACAAATACACTTGAAAAACCAATTACATTAATTAAAACCTTTAACCAATTAACATTTTCTAGTCTTTAAAATAGGTTTAACGGTATAAAACCATTTAAGTCTGGTGGAACATCAGCTCTCAAACCAGCTATCCAGTGGGTTTCTTTAACTTCTGTGGCATTCTTTATATCACCACCTCTAGGTGCAGGAGTGTAAATATCCAAAGCCATAAATTTAAAATCATGCTGTGGAAATTCATTAATGTATTGAGCTACTGCACTTCTTTGCACATTTCTCCGTATATCACCCATATGCTGTAAAATACATCCCTTTTGACATTCTATTGGTTTTACCAACATAAAAAGAAATGCATTCTGAACAGGTTGCTATATAAATCACATTTTTAGTAGAACAGCATACATAGTGTGAACACTTATATATCCTTTTAGTAACAGGATGCTCAAACACATTATCAGTCTTAGTATACCTGCATGCCTTACATCTTTTACATGGATATGTACCTGATTTGCCAGTATATAATTTACCCAGGTTATTCTTATCACCAGGTCCTGGTCTATAACATAACAGACTCTTTAAGTTACGATTTCTCTTGTAGCTGAAGTTTGGCACATCACCTACTATATTTTTCATCCTGTCATCAGACAGTAATATCTTCCAATTATTTTGTATTATATTCTTTATATATTTAAAATCAGTGCTAAAAGGAAAAGGTATACCCACAGTGGTGGTGCTGCGGTAGCGTTGTCGCCTCACAGTAAGACAATGTCCGGTTCGATTCTCAGCTAGAGCGTCTTCTGCGTGGAGGTTGTGCGTCAGGGCTGGTAACTTGGCACGTAAAAATCAACTACCAATCATTAGCAGACCAGAGTTCCGCTGTGGCGACCCCTAACCAGGAAAAACCGAAAGACACAACAACTAAAAGTAAAGGGTATCCTAACCTTATATACATTTCTCTGTCCCTTATTAACTAAATCTCCAGTATTCTTTGAATACCAAGGTCTACCTTTCCCATCTCTCATGGACTTAACCCTTTCTAATACTTCCCTAACTTCCCTACTTTGTGCCAAACTTCAGCTACAAGAGAAATTGTGACTTGAAAAGTCTGTTATGTTATAGACCAGGACCTGGTGATAAGAATAACCTAGGTAAATTATATAGTGGCAAATCAGGTACATATCCATGTAAAAGATGTAAGGCATGCTTATTGTTTATTAAATATATGTGCAGGGCCGATAACAGGTAGATAATACTCAGCAGTGCAGAATTAACAGAAACAGGAAGGTATGCTTACTGGGCTTTACCATCTTGCTCTCCTACATCCCTAAATGTTACTTTCCTTTTGTGAGCTTCTGTCATGTTTGAATTTTCCTTTCTTCACACCCAGGCTACCTGTGTGCATCAGATGCCTCCTATCAATCGGGGTCATCATCAGCTTTATGCATTCCATAGGCTGTCTGGTCAAAAAGATGCCCATTGATTGGATCTGTTTGAAAGGTTGTGTAAACATCATTTGGGTTTTGGACTGCTCTTTTAATAAACATTATAAAACAGGCACTATTTTTTCAGCAATCTAAATAATCACTGTGAATTAGAACCAGTCAGTAGAAGGTACACATGAATTCAAAAGCAATCACCATAAAGGCAGCTCTGAGGGTATAGGTTCATAGGTAAATGTTAGGCTATCAGTCTGCAGACTATTACAAGTCTAGTCAACAACCACAGGCCAGAATCAAACCCTGTACCTTGTATCTGTGAGACAAAGCCCTTAACCATTATGCCAACCCAACCCCTGACCATGACTCAAGTGACCTGGGTTTAGTCAGTGTTTCAGACATCTGACAGAGGAGGATAGGTGGGCTCATACTGGAGGGAGGGTGAAGCTGGCTGTGTACTATCATGATCCCTCAAAGTAGGAGTGGTAACACAGATGCACTGTTTGGGGTGGGGGTAGGCATTAGGTTCAACAAGCCATTGCCTGGTGGTAGCCTCCAACGTGAATGTGAGGAAGCATGCACACACATGGGAAGGGCACTGTGGGCCTCTGTGGTGATGCTGCTTGCATATACTGCCACCTGGGGGTGGGGTTGATATTATGACAAATTCCCTCATTTCAGGATACACGAAGAACCCTCATTTCTGCCTGAATGATGGTCCCTTACACACAGCTCTTGCCACAACAATGGATGGAATCCCCAGTGTAGAGAAGCAAATAGGCCATGTATGACTTGGGAGTACCTGATGTTTGGCAGACATAGGGAAAAACACACAGAAAAAAATCACTGTTACCCATTTTATACACACAATAATACACTCCAGGAATTGTGCATGGTTAGAAGGGTGAGACCCACTGCAAGCTGTACCTTAGAATTGTATAATGTGCAACTGTGAAGCATTACTCCTACATATACCACAAATAATGCCTATTGTCAAGGCTTCATCTGTACTTAACATGGTTCAGCTAGATTTTGTCAGCTCTGAATGCTTATTCTGTATGGCGCCCAAAGCATGATTGGTATTTAGCAGAAATCTTGTCCTTACTAAGTCCTTAAAAATTTTCCCCCAGGATAAGTGGGTATTCAGTGGGCAAATAAAGGTTCCAGTTTTAGTAACTTGGAAAATAGTTCAGTTCAAGACTTTTATAATCCAATTTTATCCCAGATACCTTATTCACCACTGGTGTGTCACTTGTTCACTAGCCTACTCTTTCCTTTCACTGTCCTTTTAGCAACCCCGTCACCCTATGGAGAGGGTTCCTCTTTCAAGAGTGGATCTGGCCTTTTTTGTGATCTTTTATGTCCTCCATGCTTGCTGCATATATAGTTGCTGCCATAATCACTACGTTGTGTCCCATCAACAGAGGAAGAGATACATTTGGGACAGAGTCTTCATATAGGCAGCTGTGAGTTTTTTAATGCGTTTCTGGCAGTATTCCCTCATCAGAAGGTTCTGTCTATACTTTTAAATGTGGCAGCACATTGCTACACATGGCTAATGATGGCAGTGCACATGCAGCTTGGCAGGGCCAAACACACATCCTCATTCCATACGCTTCAATCCAGTAGCTGCAGGCATTGCAGTGGATGATATCACTCCCCTTCCCAGGATGGTTAAGTAGGCATTAGTGACTCACTCTTACTCCTTTACTGGCTCTCCAAGCATAGGGGTCACTGTTTAATCCCATTTCATAATGGCTGCACTCAGTTGAGTTACCTTCTGCTAACTCTTTAAAAAAAGCAAGGATCTCTTTGTCAGTTAAATACACAGATGGTGCAGACTTTTTTGATAGATTTTATTTTATGTCCTGCTTACCACTAGGTGTGACAACTGCATGCAGCATGTACTGGTTGGTCTTCTATGTGGTAGGTGTGTAAGTGAACATAGTTATTTTGTGAGTGGTTTGCTGCTACTGCTATTGATGCTGACTTCACATCAAGCCTGCTTCTGGATGATGCCTGAGTCTAGGCCCTGGTACCCATTGAAGGCATTCCTGTGGTAGCCTTCTCCCACAGGAAGAGGCCGCTGACCTTCACCTGCCTGATTCAACCTCCTCCATCTATCTTGCTGACCCAAACAAATCCAGGTCATTGTCAGCATTGTCTGCTGCCTTGTTACTGTACTTTGAAGACACTGAACATCTTCAGTGAAACAGACCCTCCTCCACAAATGGTATTACTGACTACAGCCCATAAACTGGCATGCATGTTAACTTGAACTTTCTGAAGCATTATTAGTAATGCACACCTTGGAACTGTTTTTAAAAATGCAGAAAATGAAGCACACACATTTGTGCAGTAATATGCAGTGACTGAGTATATTCAGTGGAATCACTTAGCACAGGCCTGACAGCAGTAGTCAAATCACATTACAAAGCTTCTACACATGCAAAATTTATATTTAAATAGACCTGTCTGAATGATCCCACTGAGCATTCGATACTAAGACACTATTTCTTTGCACAGCTGATTTTTACAATGTAAGCATTTACTGCTTGAATGCTAATAGCTGATTTAATTTATAGCGGCTTCCTTCTCCAGTCCTAGTTTAGAGTGTCGAATAACATGTCATGGATGATATTGCTAAATATTACATGTTATGTACCTGCTGATTAGCAGTGTTCCCCTCCCATAATCCCATCACTCAATGCCCCCCTTGCATGTCGCACTATTGTAGAGAAGATATGCAGTCCCTACTGCCTATGTCTCCCTCACCTGGCACCACTTACTGTTTAAGAGAAATAATGAACATGCTGTCTAATTATGTCCACTCGCTCAAGCTAATCACTGTACAGGAGGAGACAAAGAGACAACATGTGATAGTTTCATTAATGCATCATTAGTGGCCAAAAAAAATCTGCAGCAGATGCATTTGTCAAGCCTGTAATATCCAACAACCACCTTTGATACAAGACAGAACAACTTGTGACAGAGGTTGCCATAGTAAGACATTTCTCAGCTTACTGTGATCTGGGAGTCTGTTACAGTTAACATGGGGGGGTAATGGCAGAACATACCCACATCTGGGGGGAGAGGCGTCCTTCCTCAAAACAGTGACAGTTTCTGTTTTGTTATGATTTTGAATGCAGTTTTGTGAGTGACGGAAGTGATGGCAGGGGTTGTTTATCAATGGTTGGCCATTGTTGAATAGTCCTATATCCATAGCATGTACCTACGGTCTAACAATATCCTCTTCCCTGATCTTACCCTTATGTAGAAAATATGATTTTCCTACAGTGGACTGTAGGGCAGTTTATTGGAATGCAACTGCCCAAACACAACTGGTCAAAATTAAAGCCTAAACGCTTAGCTTGTGTGAGATCACTGTTTGTGCAATACCACTGTGTGCTTCCATGAGGTGTTTATCATTTCCCACTGTTATCTGACTCTGGTTAGTGAGTGAGTGAGTGTGTGTGTGTGTGTGTGTGTGTGTGTGTGTGTGTGTGTGTGTGTGTGTGTGTATATGTGCGCATGTGCGGGGGGGGGGGGTGCAGGGGTGCTTGCCCCCTGCAAAAAAAGAAATGTGTGTATTTATGGGTGGGAAAGCATATTTTCAATTTTGGTTTGCTCAAGCAGTTTTTTTTTTCAATCAACAGCGCATTGACCTTTCATGGGGAAGCAGCAAATACCTCTGTACTTGCTGCTGAACGAAGTTTCCCTCAGTGATTCCAGTCATTCTAGGTACATAATCCTAACCACCATCACACACGGGAGATAATGTGTAATTGTTGCCTAGTGATGTCCCCTCCTCCACCACCCATTCATTCAGTGGAGGCATTGTGTAGTACAATTTAGTAATGCTCAGTTTCCCCAGTCCTGTTGCTATATGGTACATATAATGTATAAGCTCTGAAATGATGCCCCCATCCTTACTGCCAATGCTGCAAATGAAACATCACAGACCTGCTTTGTAGAAACATATCCTACACTGCCATTACTCATAGAATGTATTATACTCAGTCTCTGCTGATGATCCCTTTATTTTATGCCAATATTCCAGTGATGTAAGAAGGGTGGAGCAAACAGGGTGCCTGCCTTGGGTGCCATCTTGTAGAGAGCATTAAACCTCAAAATATAGTTTGACAGCCTACAAGCTGACTGAGATCACTTAAACAGAAAGCTTCTAAAATGTATGTCAAAGTAGTCTATTTTTTAAAGGTAACCCAAGCTGTCTACCTTTATAAAAACAGGGTAGTTTAGAAGCTTTCTATAAATGATCACAATCACTTAATGACAGCCTGTAGACCATCAAACTTCTTTTTTTAAGGTAACAATAAGTTACTAGTTCACTACTCATTAGTACCTTAGGAAAATGTTTGAAAGTTTATAAGCTATCCATTTTCAGTAGCCTTCCATAATGGCACCAGTTACTCCTTAGGGTGGGGGGCAAGGAGTTTATTGCCCAGGGTGCCAATTTCTCTTCCTTGCACTATTTTATAGAATACCTGGTATCCCTATGCTTGGTTAAGTATAAAATGGAGTGAGTTTAAATGTTTAAACTCATTTATTTCTATTCTCTGATATGGAACTCCCCAATTACCTTTTGCACAGGAAATCACTGCTGGTACTCCTTTCTGTGTACTAATACAGAAACAGGATGAAAAGAGGCTCTTGACCGCTGTAGTAAAATCCAGACTTGTTTATATTTAATAAACAAGTCTGGATTTTACTACAACATTCAAGAGCCTCTTTTCATCCTGTTTCAGTATTTGTTGTTTCCAAGTTCATGTTTCCCATTACCTTCTGTGTACTATTTAAGGTTCCAAATGTTTATTTTTTTGGTGGTGCTGCGGTAGCATTGTCGCCTCGCAGTTAGACGCTGTCTGGTTCGATTCTCAGCTAGAGCGTCTTCTGCGTGCAGACATGCGTGAATGGGCGTACCTTCGTTGAAGGTTGTGTGTCAGGGCTGGTAACTCGGCATGTAAATCTCAACTGCCAATCATTAGCGGACCGAAGTTCCGCTGGGGCGACCCCTACCTGGGAAAAGCCAAAAAGACACAACAACAACAATTATTCACCATGAGGGCTAGTATACATAAGAAAGAGGGACGTGAGCATACAAGGGGTTGCCCAACCCTCCAAAAATATATTTTTTTGCTTTATCTGAATGCAGCTTTGACAGCTGGGGTTCAGAAAAGTGTAGTGGAAGCTATGTACCTGGTGTCTTGCTATACAGAAATCATGACATGCTGTCTACCAATGTCTTTCTTCCCTGAACTCAGACTTCTTTAAATTTCATGTACTTGTTGTCTAGCACTGTCTGATTTCTCCAATTCCATTGTTGTTGGAGAGGTGTTATTTACATGCTGTCTAGAATCATCCACCTCCCATAATTCACTGTTGTGTAACAAGTACCATGTATTTGTCCCTTCCCCTAACTCTAATGTAGCAGAGGTGGCGTTACACACTTCCAGAGTAGCACTGTCTGTCTGCTTTCCCCAGACCCAGTACAATAAACAAGGTACCATGGTAACTACTGCCTAGCACTGACACCTTCACCAGTCCCATGGTTGTACAGGAGTCACCATGAATCAACTGCGCATGCACTGCCCCCACTCAGTGGCTCCATTGTTCTGTAAGAGATAACACATACCTGATGTCTAGCGCTGCTCCTGCTCTTGTCTCCTGTTAGAAATATCATGTTATTTTTAGACATAACTTCACTATCTGCATCCATGTCAATTTTATGTCTACAAACATGATGAATGTTGTACCCAGTAGAACTTTGGATCAGAACTCCAGGACTTTCTGGCTATGATGAAAAACGTCCAGTGTCAGTACTCTCTGTAGTGCAGTGATGGCTGCTATAGTATTCATTACTGAATAGTAACCACTACATATTCCTACCTAGTCTGAGGTTGTGGCTAGTTGACTCTTTGTAATCTCTTGCATGGAAATACCATCCCACATTCTTCTTCTGTCCCTGTAGGCAGTGGGACATACCCACCAACTGTGCAGATCAGCAATGAATGACAACGAAGTAAGCCATAATATCTGTGTGTGTTATGTTAGTGTGGGCAATAGCTGGTGGTGGAAGTACTGCCGTCATGATAGACACATGGGTGTCAGAGCACATCACTTGCAGGACAGTCATTTTAATGTGTAATGTACCAGCAATCTCTCACCGTATATACCACCCTAATGTTAGTCTGTGTTCACATGTGACACCAGTCTGTGTTGCAGCAAGGCAGAACAGTGCAGCTGTGAATGAAAGACGGTTACAAAATGTGGACCACATGTCTGTATGCATCCCACATATAGATAAATATCTGTGTGATACAGAATGAGACATGTATGTCTACAGATACACAGACACTCGTACAGATATAAATATATCGACAACCTACAAGATATATCTACACTTATATGTATATATATATATATATATATATATATATATATATATATATATATATATATATATATATATATATATATATATATATATATATAAATATATATATATATACACACATATATATATATATATATATATATATATATACACATATATATATATACACACACACACACACACACACATATATATATATATGTATATATATATATATATATATATATATATATATATATATATATATATATATATATAGTGGCATTGACAATGGCATGCAGGTGAAAAAGTCTGTAACAGGCCAGCAAAGACTGTGTCCCCACAGGAGCATGGCTACAAACACATAGCACAAAGCGTGGCACAAACACGTAGCACAAAGCTTGGTACAATACAACATATGTCCCAATGGTAGGTAAGCAGCCGATATACCAGTTGCATTCTGTGAACGGTTTGTTGTAGCTGATATGATGGGTGGAGACAAATATGTGTATTAAGAACTATGGTAACCCTGCTGTATGAGAGGCTCAGACCAGTTTCCATCTTTATGTCTTCCAGGGAACATGGCGCACACACATCTGCCATCACACAGCGCCGCCTAAACCAAGGTGATAATAGACCATCTGGTACAGCACTATGAACAGCTGTTTGGCCGGACAGCCCATGATCAGCAGGAGAGGACCACCCTGTGGAACGAGCTAGTCCACAGGGTCAATGATGTCGGACTGCATAACCGCAGCTTTGAGCAGGTCTGGCAACATTGCACCGACCTGCTTCGCCATGTATGTCAGCGTGCAGCTGCCGTATGGGGGGACCAGCAACAGGGGGGGCAACCCACCCATCCACCCCTCACCCATGTGGAGGAGCTTCTCAGCAGCCTTGTGGCACCTGCCCGACTGCAGCAACAACACCTGGCAGGGCACATTGTGGAGGTGGGTGCCACAGACTCACCAGCTGAGGAGCGTGCAGGTAAGGCCCTAGGGCACATCAGTACACAGCTCTTTTGTATGCATCTGCATCTGTACAGGTACATCATGCAAATCTGAGATGTCATATACATATTCTGTTGCTGTGTAGTAGTAATACACAGTTGTGCATAAGCTGTATTATTGTGGAATTCTACTGTTGATGTATCATAATGCTGCACTCACCCTTAATGAATGCCACACCTGTGTTCAATGACATCAACTTTTTCCCACTCCTATGTAGGACCCACCAGGATACCACCATGGCAGCAGCCTGTAGCCGGTGAGTATGGTTTGTGTTCATGCATGATAATTCACTGGGCATGTAATAGCTATGGGATATTCCATGCACAAATCTAACACACCTACCCATACTGCATGCTGTACACATTCACATTTTGTTGCTGTGAAATGCACTGCATCACAGTAGAGACCATGCTGGGGTATCGGAAGGGTACAACAGACACATGCAAGATAACTAACATCCTGTCAATGTGCAATGTGTCCACAGGGATGAGAAGTATGGCAGGACACATGGCCTACAGTAGGGACATGTGTGAAACACCCACCCATAGCTGTAGCTGCACACAATCAGGTTAAGTAAATGTGGCAGATGTAACCCTGACCCCACAACACTCATGACAGCAGTGTGTGCACTCCAAGGGATGTGCACATGAGTAGACCTTGCAACCATGCAGAGGTCTGGGACATGTGTAGGCACCCCCGACAGCCATGGTAAGTCTGCTGGTTGTCAGTGTAATAGTCTTGTGCTGGTCATACATGCACAGCTGATGTTGTGATCTGTAAAGCAGACATCAGGCATTCACAAATAATATCTGTTCACATATCATCCCAGGTATGAGTTGCTATAACACATAGGGGCTGTGAGCATTGGAGCTGACATAACCAACATAGTACTACATATGCAGCAATGGTTTCTACACCTGTGAGGTATGGTGCACAGCACAAGGCAGGGTGCAGAACAGGTCCACAGTAACACTTTTTACATGGGTGCAGTGTTAACAAGGGGAAGGGCCATCACCTACCAACACAGCCCAAGCATCACACATATGTATACTGCCACTAGCATGAAGTCACTATAGTTGCACTGCATGCTGTTGAGCACCGTATGTAATGCATGCTGACAGAAGGGTAATGTGAGGATTGTGTGTACAAAAGTTGTGTAAACCCACGCGTGTGTGTGTGTGTGTGTGTGTGTGTTGATTGTGTCTGTAAGTGCAATCTAGTGGAGTGTGGTCGATGCATGTCAGATGTGTGTGCACATGTGTGCCTGTTTGTGTGGGTGCCCATGTATGCACGGGCGATGGGATTGATCACATGGCAGTACTTCTGCTTGAGATTGTGCTGTACATGTACATGAAGTGACACATGAGACACCAGGACAACCTGATATGTAAACACAGGACAGCTGATAGCATAACAAGGTCTATAGCATGGAACATGCATTGGGAGGGAAAGTACATAACAGGTATACACATCATATTGCCAGCAGCAGATAGATAACTGGCTACCCACATATGCAGCACTACAAATGCAATGGGGAATTACCACAGCACATCAGTAAGTGTATCCAGGTATTAATGTTGTCCGCATGATGGGTTGCTTGTGCAGCACATGTGGCATGGACTGAGCAAGACTGTAGTCTCCGGTGTGTGACATATGTAGTGAATGTAGCAGCCGCAAACATATAGGGGCCATGTACACCACGACGGGATGACAGCAATGAGGCCATGTACAACCTACTCTACCGAAATCAGGGAGGTGATGGAGTAAAAGATCAGGTGTTGTGATCACACGTGTAGGCATGGAGAGGAATGATATGTTAATGGGTAGTAGTAATGAGTGTATGTTAGCAAGTGCCATGCAGGATGGGGAACATATGTAACTGAATGTTACATTCACTACATATGGCACACACCGGAGACTCATACTACAGTCTTGCTCAGTCCATGCCACATGTGCTGCACAAGCAACCCATCATGCGGACAACATTAATACCTGGATACACTTACTGATGTGATCAGCTATCCCTAACACCACCTGCATACAATATGCAGATGATTCTACTATTATCTGCCCTGCCACTTCTCAAACTGAACTTCAGTCCCTTACACAAAAAGCCTTTTCTACAATTGAAAAATGGTTCTCTGATTGTTTCCTTCTCCTCAACCCCAAGAAAACCAAACTGTTACTGTTCTCACCTTCCCGTAAATGTACACCACTTAATTTCTCTCTCACATCAACTGATTGCACTCTCATTTTTCCTGACTCAACTACAAAATTACTAGGAATAATAATTGACAATAATCTAAACTTTGACTCACAGATCAACAACACAATAAAAGTAGTCAACAAAAAATTGGTTCCCTTTACAGAATCAAACCCTTCCTTACACATGAAACAAGAACCATCTTAGCTAGATCTCACCTTATCTCAACTATTCTATATACCTCCCCATCTATACTAATCTCTCCAAAAGCAACCTTAAGAAACTTGCTACATCTTATTACAATATTGCTAGATTTGCTACAGGATCCCAGTTTCATACTCACCATTGCCTGAACATAAGACAACTAGGCTGGCTAGAATTTCCTAACAAATTAATACTTCAACAGCTCCTAATAGCTCACAAAGTCCTTTACCAACCAAGTAAAATACCAATACTCTCTAACCTTGTAACACCTTACAATAACATGAAACAGCTATGCTCCTCTAACAAACTACTGGTTCATACCCCCAAACTTAATAACTCAGCTGGGGATTGCCTCTTTTCCAACTCTGTTGGAAAAAGGTGGAACAAACTACCCTCTGATATCACATCCTTGACTACACTCTCACTTTTTAAAAGACAACTGATTATACATCTCAAGAGTCAATGGCTTTGCCCCTGTACCAACCCAGATTAACCTTCCCCTTACCCTGTCTCTTTTCTCACCCTTTACCCTTACAACTTTCCTTTACATTATATCTATGTAAAGAAATTTATCTCTTATGCACAGTATGACCTAAAAAAAAAAAAATTTATTATTATTTCTTTGTTTTAGACTTTTAGACTTTTGTATTTCTCTCTGTTTGCTCCTATCATAGTTGTACATAATAACTAACCTTGTTTATTAATTCTAATCATGTATTGCTTATTGCTGTACAACCATGTAATATTCCATTGGAGCTTTTCTCCCTGGGCCTCTACTGAAAATGGACATATATCCAGTTAGACTAGCCCAGTCAACAAATGTAAAATAAATAAATAAAATAAATAAAAATGTGGGACTGTCTGTAAACCCAGGGAAAGGGAGGTAGTAAGGTGGACTGTCAGTGTGAGTGTGTGTACTGTTATGCAATGCTGTTCAAGTGTGTATTTGTTTCCCCCACAGGTGGCGAGGTGAGTCAGGGTCCCTCTTGCACGCAAACTGAGGTAGGTGTCCGTACAAACACCGATGATGATGATGGTACAGTTGAGGCACAGGTGGGGTTGTCAGAAGCCGGCACTGCACCATGTGTCATCACCATCCTAGCCACCCCAAGCCCGCACACTGTTACAGTGCCACTACAAATCCCATCATGTGGCCATAGCAGAGGGACAGTTGGCGGTTGGTGGCAGTGACCAGGAAAGTGTGGTGTCCATGCCAACTGTGTTGGGTCACAGTCAGCATAGCTGGATGTCCGGCAGGGCACCACATCGGCAGATGTACCATGGTGCTCGTTGGAGGGCCGCTGGTTATCATGCCCCTGGCAGAAGCACCATAACTGGTACCACCAGGAGCATGTTTCAGGCCATAATGGAGGCACAGGCACATATGGAAATGTACACCAGACAGGGCCTGAGGCTGCAGAGGTCTGCTTTCTCAGCTGTAAGTGGCAACCTCCGTGAACTTGCTGTTGCCCACTGTGAACAGATCGAGGTCATGGATAGATGGTGGGGTGAGATGGTGGGCCTCCTCGACAGTGGTATATCTGTGCTTGAACGTGTGGTGGGAGTGGTGCGATGACTGCATGGACGTAGGCCAGAAACACCAGCAGCTGGTGGTCAACGTGGATGTGCCAGGATGCCCAGCCACTCCCGTAGTGGCAGTATCAGCCCCAGCACACCACTGGGGGTGCTGTCCACACCACACCAGGCCTCGTGTACGTGGCCCTGGCCAGTCCCAAGCGGGACATGGTTCCAGTGGACATCTGTCATCATTAGAGGACAGTAGCACCTCAAGGTCTGTACCTGCACATGCCCATGAAACCCCTGGCAGGCACAGTCAGCGTGTCCATGACTGGAGGTAGTGAACTGCACACCCTGCCAGGCATGGTCTGCAGCTGTCCAACAACACCCTTATAGGGCAGCCATGTGGCAGAACTGTGTGCATGCATACCCACACACTATGCAAGCACATCTAGGGCAACCCCATACTGACACACACCTCATCACCATGCCTCAATCAAAGAACCAAACCCCTCACCCACACACGTGGTGACACATGTATGGACCACCCTCAGCCTCTGGCATACCAGCAACACACCCTGTGTGTATGATGATTCCTGTGCCACATCCCTGTCATCCATAACATCGATGCAGGGCCAGGCTAATATGGTTCTGATGCACATGGTGACTGTAATAGAGTGCTGCAATGTACTGCAGTGTAAGATGTTATCAGGGGTAATGTGTAATGCATACATGTCAGGTAGTGTAGCCATGCAGCTATGATGCATTTCAGTTGTTGGTAACACTGATTGTTATCTCCATAATGTTATCCATTTGTGTTGTAGGCATACATGTGTCAGCAAGAGGATGGTCTGCAGTCATATTCCACAAGGGTATGTCACTGTGGTGACACCATGGCCGTGACATATCTGGTGTACAGTTGCACACGTCACAGGTATGTATAACAGTTATTGCCCGTGCAACATTGATCGGTGGCCTGCCGGTGCACGTATAATCTGCACCCTTATGTCAACCCATCCTCATACACACATCCTTACTTGGCAACACTGTGTCTAGACCCCTACCTAGGTATGTAGTGATACTGAACTGTGTGGCTTTCATTGCACACACAACACCATCTGTAGGGTGAGGTGTGTACCAGGTCACATGTTACATGCAGAACATCCACAGACATGTACAATATGGTAATGGGGAACTCAATGTTTGTATATGGAGAATACATATACACATTGACTGACACATAACAGGCAGACACACATCTTAGAGACCTGGGTGTATTGTTGCTAACTAACTAGTCTGTGTGTCCAATGTGTTACAGTTAGGCTGCACACAGCACATGTGTAAATGGGCTGTATAATATTATCAATACCTGTATGGGTGATGGTGACAGTGGCCATCAGAGAGTGCTACATGGGCCATATACCGGGTGTACCATGGTGTAATGACAGTGTATACAGCACCCACATCCCCCACTGGATACTGTACACACTGGAACCCATCTTGATACTCTGGCATACCCACTACCACACATTGCCCATGACGCCAAAACAACCCATTGCATATCACTACAGTGGTACCACAGAGATATACATGTAATGCACACGCCACAGGCATAATAGGGTGTTGCATTGCGATGCCACACCTATGGGTGACAACAACATCTGTACTACTGTGTGGCAATGTGTATTGTAATAGGAGTATGTGGCCTTGGAATGGTGTACCCTACAGCTATGCAGACATGCACACATACATACACATGGCAGACCTCAGTGGGATTCCCATGCCTACTGACCCATTTGTACAACACTGCTGTGATGGTACTGCAAGGCACATGTAGCTGTTAGGGAGAGGAGTGTAACAGGCTACATGTCATGTCCAATACAGCAGTGGCCACATCTGACTACGGCAATGGGAGTGGTAGTGGTTCTGAAGGCAGTCATGAACTTTCCAACTACAGGTGTACTAACACACAAACTATGCTATCCTTAGTAATGCACATGTACACGTGTCAATACTGTGGTGCAGTGCTGCAGGTGGTCATAGCTGTGTACCTGACTGTTGTCCATGGAGGGAGTGGATGTGTAGGGGGTGTGTGTGTACATTGGTATCATGCAACCTGCCATGTACCAGCAGGCAATCTATCGACAGACACCACGTTAGTAACTGGGAGGGTGAGAGTGACATGTATCAGCCAATCCTCTGGGTGACTTCTACACATGGTTACCGAGGTGATCCAGTTCACATGTATGCAACATGTCGTACAACACGTGGTTAGTGTCAAGCATGTTCAGTTGACTGTGGAAGTGTAGTGTAGGTACCAGTGGTATGTGGCCCATACAGGGTGATGTCTTCTATATGTGACAGGTAGTACACAGCTGGCCACACATGGTGTCAATCAAGCATAGGTTGTCTGTATGTATCCCAGCTAGAGACCTGCCAACTGCTCATCTGTTGAGGGACTAACAGACACCAGTTTGGCAAGTAGCTATGCAGTAGGATGAATGAGTCAACAGATGGATGTTTGACAACAATGAGTATGCCATTACTACAGGTTGTAAGCCCTCACTAACATGTGCTGTAATGACGGTACTCCACAGTTACATTCCACATGTCTGAGTATCATCCAGTAGAGGATATATACAGTGACACAGCGCACACACCAGGTACATGACAGTGAGCCCTCAGAGTGCAGCTATGGCCGCAGGTGTGCTTGTTGTCAATAGTAATGTTAGCACTGCACCATTCCCTGGGACAGCACTGTCGACAGTAGTAATGCCATGTTACACTGCATGCCTATGTGACAGCACGTACCCTGGGTTGCTACCCCTGCATGTCACACATTCACATGGATAACAGTGCTGTGCAGGCCTCATATACTTGTGTGTCCCAGACATGACACTCAATACCCTTTTCTACAGTAATGAGAACACATAGACACATGTGCTGTACATGGCAGTACATACACATATTACAGATGTCATTTTCCAGGGTTTCACATAGTCTCTGTGTAGACAGTATGCCACAGAATATAGCTGGAGAATGTCTAGATGGTCAGCATAGGCCATCAGTTTGATGTCTGTGATTCTTATAGTGAGGTATTTCCACTGCCTTCCCAGCTGTTGTAGCTGTCTTGCGAGGTACATACCAAACGGGGCACTGTACTCTATAAAGGCCTCGATTATCTGAACTTCGATGTTCTGAACATGCAATGGTTTCAAGTGGAACCATATATATATATATATATATATATATATATATATATATAATATATATATATATATATGTACACACACACATACATCTAGATATTAAAGTACATGTACTGTACTGTTGAATAATTGTGCTGGATGACATGTTTCTGGAGCCATCAGATGTAAGTATATCTAGATGTATGTCTGTGTACATATATAAATATCTAAACAGATACAACATATATATATATATATATATATATATATATATATATATATATATATCTGTAGATGTATATATTTCTGAAAATATATACATATATATATATATATCAATATATATGAACATATATGCATGCAAATGCCTACATCGACACATATATGTGTCTACAACTATATGTCTACATATAAACAGTAAGTTACATATGTGTACGCAGATACATATCTATGTAGGTATATACGAACATAGTTATATATATGTATATATAGTTATATATATATATGTTATCAGATATATATATATATATATAGATATATATATATATATATATATATACAGGTATATATGGCCATACATCTGTAGATAGCAATGGCAGATTAACAAATGACACATACGTCCTCGTGCACTGTTAATGGTATTAATGGTGTTGAGAGGCCCCACACACTATACGTCTTGTACGAATAGGCATCCCCCCCACCAAACACGTCTGCCCTGCAATACATTACCAAGTGTTGCAGATCCCATAACCAGGATCTGAGACAACATGGGCACTCGATGTTACCACTACTACATCTCACCTGTATGATGTCAGGCTGGTATTGGTAACATATCATGCAGTACAGTCTGGCTTCATGGGAAATGTAATATGTGGAAGCCATTAACATCCCCAGGATACAGATACAAAGACACAGAAATGCAGATATATATATATATATATATACATATATACATACATATAGATATACATGTGACTACACATACACACGCAGTTATATGTACAGTAAGATACATAAGTGAAATTTGCACACAATATAGAACAGCCACTATGCCTACAGTTAACCCCTGAACGACTGGACACTGTATGGGCCACCCATACAAATGACAATCGTTGCCTGCAACATATACCCATACAGACATCATAGGAAAAACATCACCCACAGATTTGCAGACATGGAAACCTTTAATTGTGTACTATTACAGTTCTATATGCTATGCCATATAGCTGTTCAGACACTGACAACTGTATAAACAGAGTAATGCAACTGTGAACCAGTTACAGTAATACAGTAGTCTGGAAAGGTTCACAACTGTTGCTGTCCAGGCCAAACCATTCACACTGTACAATAGGGAAGACAAACTGGGCCACAGGATACCAAACAATCAACAGTATGTCATGCAGGTGTATAGTTCAGCAGCCTCTATCTACACACTGTACAAACTCAGTAGGTGGTAAAGATGTCATTTAACCACATGGGTTATAACTGCTACATAACATGCATAACTGACACCATCACAAGCACACCGACAAACAGAACTGTTTGTATGGCAGGCGGGCAGTAGTCCTGCATTAACCAGATTTTATTTATTTATTTTATTTACATTTGTTGACTGGGAGAGTCCGACTGGACACAGGTCCGTTTTCAGCAGAGGCCCGGGGAGAAAAGCTCCACATTAAGTATTATTTGCATTATATAGTTAAAAAACATAGCATTTAAATATAGACATTAGTCCAGTTAAGGACACAAGACAAGAGGAAAACAGATGTAAAACAGCTGTAGAACATAGTACAATTTTAAAATATGGTGAAATATACTAAACATGGTTACGAATGTAGTTGAGATTCATCAGTGAACAATTGATACAGTCTGTTTTTGAGGTACATAACAGCCATTAGCAGTTGTTGCTACAAAAAGTTAGTATTATGTGGTAGGTAGCTGGGAACATGAGTACCCAAGCTTGCTAAGAGTAGGTTGTTGATAGGGGGCTGAGAGAGGTAGTGGGTGGGGAGAGTGGATGGTATTACAGGGCGGGTTGCAAGGGCATATCCGGCAAGTTATGAAGTGTGATTTTAGTAAGGATTTAAAGTGGGTGCAAGAAGTTACAGAGGTAATTGAGGATGGGAGGGAGTTCCAGAGTTTGGCTATAGCACAGGAGAATAATGCTTCTCCAGCAGAGTTAATGGCTCTTGTGACCTGTAGGAGGTTTTTGTGGCCGGATCTTAGTGGTCTCGTGGTTATGTAGGGTTGGAGTAGATTCTGGAGGGATGGGACTTTTAGTAGTTGGTTTATTAGTTTGTGGGCGAGTGTGAGTTGGTACCACTGAAGGAGGTGGGGGAGCTCTAGCCAGCCCAATTCTGCTAGTGAAAGACAGTGGTGAGTACGGTAGGAAGCCCCTGTGGCAAATTTGGTGATTTTGTTGTAGCAGGTTTCAAGCTTATTTAGATCGCATTGTCTAAGGTTAGTAAATATTGGAGAGGTATAGAGTTGGGTAGAGATAAGATGAAAATTTGCTACTGAAATTTTAGCTGTTTTGGTAAGTAGTTGCTGATTTCTATAAAATGCTCCTAGTTTTTTTGTGCACTTTTTTAATGGTCATGGAAATGTGATGGAAATGTGAATGTCAAAGTTCAGTTTATTGTCTGTTTCTACTCCTAGTAATTTGGTGTGTTATGTAGGATGGTTGGTGGTGTCTTTTGCTGTGATGTTAAAGTAAGAGCTCTCTAGGGTAAGTTTGGTGGGTTGGAAGATTAGTAATTTTGTTTTGTTTGGGTTGAGTATTAGTTGGACATCGGATAACCAAGTTTCAATACAAGAAAATGCTTCATGTCATTAATCCATGTCAGTAATGTATATATATGTGAAGTATATGGTACTGTACATCCAGATACTTTAAGGCAGCTCAGCCCTGATACCCCTACATTTTGTAGCAGCCTAGGTCATTTATGGTGCAAACCCGCCCCCCCCTTGACTCAATAATACAGGGCCATATACCACTGTTACATACACTGGCCTCTGGAGTGCATAAGGGCACACATGTATTGTGTAGGTGATGCCCACACATATATATGGCCCCAGCCCCACCATATGTGTGGGGGATACAACAGCAATGGACTGATGGCAGCAATGGCAGTGTGATATACTCACAGCCCACTACGGAACAACCACAGACAGCATGATATATGTGCAAAGCTTGGTATGTAGGTGATGGACAGAGGCTGGAATACAGGCACATATGTGGACAACTGTTGCCATACACTAAGCAAGGTGCTGGTGTTAGAGGATAGTCTGTAACATACCCTCAGTCAGGGAATTGAGGTTAGAAACAGACATGGATGTAGCCATGTACCGATAACGCTCAACACATGCACTGCCAGTGTAATATCTGACACAGGACCTGTGTGGTGGACAGACAAGACATGATAGGCATAACTCTGGCCAGCATGAGGATAGGCCCACAGTTTTGTTCTATGCAGATAGACTGCATTCAAAGGTAAACTAGTATATACACTCACACCCTGTAACACCAGTACTATACAAAGCATAACACCACTCTACTCGCAGTCTGTCTGTAGTTCCTGATCCTCCTACAAATATGTGGCTGCCCTGAGTGTGCTGGTTCTCCTGTAAGGGGTATTGCTACCTGCTGTCGGTAGCACTGCTGCCTACACACAGGATGGATGTCCATCACACAGGAAATGTAAAGGGACCACGCACACATGATGTGGGGATTTATAGTAGGTGGTTGCCATGATAGTGTTAACTGGGAGTAGTACACATGTGTAATCATGTATATCTGGCTATCTGGATAAGTATATGTACATATATTTCCAACATATGTTCTAGACATGAAGTGTAGCCCAACCCCAGCCCGTATGATCCTAATGTCATAGTTGAAGGGGATGTCAGGTATGTATAGTGGGTATACTAGTAGACTATTGCTACTGTCATTGGGATTGTCTTCACAGACATAGTGTGTATGGGAGGTCACATCTGCTTATAACACATGTGCCATTGGCTACTGACAGACATCCTAAGGACATCATTGTACAGTACCGCTGCTAGCATGTAATGCCGCTGTGGACTGCAGCAGAGATATTGGCCAATATATATGGAAAGTCTGACACACTCTGTACAGTCCAGAGGTATACACATAAGCCCTTAGTGCTGCACATGTGTACCATGCCTGACAATATGGATGTAGACGGCCATGTAGAGGGGTATGACACATACCAACTGTTATATAATGTCCACCATAGGTTATGCATTCACACACCCCTGTATGGCCTGACACATTATGACCGCTGGTACAGAGGTGCCGTGGCCACATACTGCCCAACAGATATTGACATACATCTGCACTGCATCCCACTGCCCTGTCTGACATACATGACTGTTAAGGGAGGCCCGGCAGCAATACATCTGGCAAGTATCTGCACATGACATCCCACTGGGTAAGTACACTAAGCTGCTAGGCATGTGACAATGCAATGTGCAGGCTGCAGGCAGACTGGCTCAACACTGGCCTACATCTCCTATGGGGGAATGCATATGTACTTGCATATAAAGCAGGCTCAACAGGCATGTCACAGCACAGGGTAAGATACACCTGTGTGAAAGTGCATACCCACAACCAATGTGAACACGGCCACAGACACATATGGTTAGCTAGCATGATATTACAGTATATGGACTATCTGTTCTACACCATCCTCATATGTGCCTCTCACACACTGATGCTACATATACTGGCCTGCTACACAGTTTGGTCAGATGGCTGTCTGTGGTATGGGATACGTGTGTGTATGGCCCTACAAACATGTACGCCAATACAGTACCAAGCAGTGGAGCAGCATGTAACATCTGACAGGAGGGGAACTAGAACAATGACATCTACCACAGTCTGTACACAGGCTAAGGTACATATCAACAATACACACACTGTCGACATTCACCACAGGTACACAGACCTCAGTACTGTACAAACATCCACAGAATGGCCAGGTAATGTTATGAAATGTAACCTGTACTGTACATAACATGTGTGGCAGTCGGATATATCACTGGCTTGTTCTCAGATATGATGACACTAATTATGGTGCACAGCACATATGCACCATTTCATGTACGACATATGTACAAAGGTTGACAGATGTGTGGCTGGAAGCACATACACAGGGCCAATATTGACACATTGCTGTGATAACTGCATACATTTACTGTTGTTACAGGGTTTGTTGCAACATATATCCTATGAGGGATATGACGTCAGTGACTATCATAGTTTTCACCATCTACAGACTGCAATCCTCACACTACCTTCAGCAGTCCACAGCTAGATCCTCCGTGGATGACACATGAAACCAAGGACACAACACTGCCCAGGCTGCAGATGACCCTGCAGATGGGGATTCCTCAAACATGGAACTGACATGGCAGGTATTGAGACTTGTACGACAGCCATATCAACACGAACACTGTTAAACCAACATTACTCCAAATGCAGTATAGCAGCACTTACAGTCTGTAGTCAGGTCAGGCACATCCCCCTCCTGTTTGTTGCACTGTTTCCACAGTGTATGTTGGTAGAGGTAAACCCCAATCCATCTGAGATGCTGTTTGCCACACGACAGATCTAGTTCCTGCTCACAGTGGATGAAAAGGGCCAACACCACCATGATGTTCTTAGATAATGGAGTGTGTTTCCATACAATTGGTTATGGGAATGTTACCACAGCTGTTTCGAATGCAATCAGCTAGGGGAAGACTGCAATTCGTGCAGAGGCCATCAGCTGATCATGAGCATCACTTAAAATGCACATGCTGCTGCCTAAGCAAAGTAGGTGTAGGTCTCCACATCCACCAGAGAGGAAGTGGGAGAGGCAGACAGTGGCAAAGACATGTCAGGGAGGGGTGGGAGGGTAAAACTGATGCATGTTTGTATCACACACCTACCAGCATAGGGTATCAAACCCCTGACAACTGTGTAGTGCTATCACAGTTCGATACAGTTATTGGATGTGCCACATGTGTCACCTGTTGTGGAGCACTCAAGCATATATGTGATGGTGGGTGACATCTGCAACAAGGATACAGTAGCTGTATGGTAGGTGACATACAGGTGCCTATTCGCATGAACAGGTGCCAGCACCAATACAGCCACACTCTCACAGGGACACACACACATTGACACATTTGGCAGGGCCAGGTGTACAACTCATCGGTAGTGTGATTGCCACATCACATCACTGTGCAGGTATCAAATGCACCACACCGGTCATACGGGGGCTGTATGGGCAAAGGGTATGGGGAGGTGTCTGACATTAGACAGCATGCTGCAGTATGCCCATGGGGGTTGTAGGGAGTGTGGATGTGAACATATGCAGCATGCAACACACAAACATGCAAGGTTCTAGTACTGACATACATGGGTGCATGTCTGCACGGGTGTGTGGTGTTCGACTGTGCCAGATGGCTGTTCAAGACTAGGCAATGGGTGTACCTTGGCATCAGGCCACATGACGATGGTTTGCATTGTGGCTCAGGGATGTAATGTCTGCATTTGCCCACAAAGGTGTGAACTGTATCCCCCATCCAGTCACCTAGGTGACTATTGTGTGTGGCCAATGCTGTGCATCGCTTGCCATGTATGTGTTCCTTAGTCCATGACATGGATGGTGTCTAGGATGTGCACACCTCCCACATGCATGTACAGTGACATGTGGAACTGTACCTGGGGTGTCCAGCCCATGTTGTGAACACAGATTATCATCAGATGTGCCAGTCCTGCCCACCTGTGGTGGGAACTGGTAATGGCCAGCAGGTTTACCCTGCACCTACATTGAGAGCATGCTAACAGCATTCCCTGGTGTCAGTGTCATCTGTCCATACAGGGCATGTTGTTAGGCATGGTATGTCCATTGGCGGTCACATGTGATGGCACCACAGGTGGTGCAGGTGTCCATTGGGGAACATGGGGGAGGTGCACTCTCTGCAAGTATGTGCATATTGGACAGATGGACAGGGTGACATGCCCTCTGTAGCCCACTGCTGTCACTCCATAGTTACTATCAGTGGCCAATATGCAGTGTACTACCCACATATTGTCTGTTTACCTAGGCATGTGTGTGTGTATGACACATGGGTTGAGAGTGTGCTCTGGGTAATACTGGAGTTGCTAACTGTAATTGCCTGGCCTTCTTGTCACATGTATGGGTATGGTTTTGCACCCCAGCCTCTCAGCCATTTCACATCTGTTATCCCTGTATGGTGGACATTGTGATATATAGTAGGGCCACCATATAAGAAATATGCAAAACCCACTCCACATTGGCCACAGGTGTCACACAGTCACAACCACCTCTACACAGGATATGGGTTACAAACACAAACACACACACACAGACACACACACACACACAAACACACATGCACACCTGTCATGTTTGGTAGTAGAACCCCTGCCTAACTAGTTTATTACATGACAGCACTACGCAGTTATAGTACATGCCACATATAGTGCTAGAGTACTCCTTCCACAATAGTGTATTTCACAATGACTGACATCAGCAGGATTGCCAAAGTAGAGCATTTGAAATGTACTGCGAGTGACTAGCCTCCAATGCATTGCTCCTTACACAGACAGTGAGACACACAAAACATCCACAACTGACATGTGTGGGTATAGAACCCCTAACAGAGTTATATGTCACACTACAGCATGGAGCTGTTATAGGACGCACCATGGGGAATTACTAGAGAACCCCTTCCCCAAAGGTGTATTTCACAATGAATGACATCTGCAGGATTGCCAAAGTAGGGCATTTGAAATGTACTGTGAGTGACTAGCCTAAAATGCATTTCTCCCTATACAGACAGTGACACACACAATACATCCAGAACTGCCATGGGTAAGGATGGAACCCTACCATGGTTCTAATTCACATTACAGCAGTATGCAGTTACAGGACGTGCTACAGAGATTACTGGGCTACAACCTTCCCAGAGGTGTATTTCTAGGTGCATGACATCAGCAGCCTTGCCAAAGCTGGGTATATGAATTGTAAGGGGTGTGAGTACCCTAAAAATCATTGCTCTCTACACAGTCAGACATGCACACAAACACACACAGTTGCAAGGTTTGGGGTTGGAACTCCTACCCAACTAGTTTATCACACTAAAGTGGTACACAGTTATGGGATGCACTACAGGGATTACTGGGCTCCAACTGTCCCAGAGGTGTATTTCTAGGTGGGTGACATCAGCAGCATTGCCAAAGGTGGGTATATGAATTGTAAGGGGTGTGAGTACCCTAAAAAGCATTGCACTCTACACAGTCATGCACACAAACACACACACACACACACACACACACACACACACACACACACACACACACACACACACACACACACACACACACACACACACACACAGTTAACAGGTCTGGGGTTAGAACTCCCACCTAACTCGTTTATCACAATATGGCCGTATGCAGTTACAGGACGTGCTACGGAGGTTACTGGGCTACAACCATCCCAGGGGTGTATTTCTAGGTGGGTGACATCAGCAGCCTTGCCAAAGGGGGGGTATATGAATTGTAAGGGGTATGAGTACCCTAAAAAGCATTGCTCTCTACACAGTCAGACATGCACACAAACACGCACAGTTGCAAGGTTTGGGGTTGAAACTCCTACCTAACTAGTTTATCACACTAAAGTGGTACACAGTTATGGGATGCGCTACAGAGATTACTGGGCAACAGCCTTCCCAGAGGTGTATTTCTAAGTGGGTGACATCATCAGCCTTGCCAAAGGTGGGTATGTGAATTGTAAGGGGTGTGAGTAGCCTAAAATACATAGCCCTCTACACAGTCAGTGACAGACAGACATGCACACATACGCACACAGACTCACAGATGCACAGTTGCCAAGTCCGGGGTTTGACCTCCTACCTAACTAGTTTATTACCCTTTGTGAGGTACTTTTGTGGCCTCTCCAGTTGTTGCAGGTGTCTAATGAGGTACATGCCAAACGGGGCATTGTACTCGATGACTGGCCTAATGAGGGAAAAGTAGAGGAAGACAATGACCTCTTTCTTCCTGGATGCAAAACCCTTAGTAATGAGATGTGCAACATAGAAGGACTTTCTGACCACAGTATCAGTTTGGTGGTCAAAAGAGAGGTTGCTGTCAACCTGTGTTCCCAAATCTCTTATAACACCTTCTGTGTTCAGTGGACTACCATCGATGTGGTAATTCATGGGAAATGGGTTTTTCCCAAAGGGGATGACGAGACATTTTTTGGCATTGAGATTAAGGCCATGGTTCTAACACCAGTCGTTGGTCTCAGTGAGGCATTTCTGTAAGATATCAACATCACTTGGGGGGGCGTTAATAAGGGCTCTCAACTTGCAATCGTTTGCGAACTTTGTCAGCCAGAGTCCCTTTGTGTTGGCCTGGACTTCTGAGAAGTAGATACCAAACAGGAAAGAACCCAGGACCAATCCCTGTGGGACTCCGCTCATGACTGGTCGACAGTCTGACTTGGAGTCAGCTACTTTCACAATGTAGGTTCTATCTGTGAGCCAGTTTGCAACCCACCTAGTGATATAGGGGTTGATGCCTAGCTTAGTGAGTTTTTCTATGATTCCTAAGTAGGGTATGGTATCAAAGGCCTTGGCCATATCAAAGTTGGCCGCATGAACCACCTTGCCTTCATCCATAGCTCTGGTGACTGACACAAAGAAGTCGACCAAGTTGAGCAGGCATGATCTACCCTTCACAAAGCCAAACTGAGTGGGGTCCAGAGTTTGGAGATTCCCTATATCCTTGTTTGTTAGGTCCATGATGATGCATTCCATTGCTTTGCATACCAGACTTGTCAGGCTAATGGCACGATAGTTCTCAGGGTGTGTAGTCGCTCCTCCTTTGTGTAGAGGGATGAGTATAGCAGTGTGCCATTCGGTAGGGTCAAAGCCTGACATGAGGCTGTGATTGAACAGGGCACAAAGGTGAGGTGCCAGTTCGCTCTGTAGTTCATGTAGAATACATCCAGGGGTACTGTCAGGTACCACAGAAGCTGTATTCTTGGCCTTGGACAGTGCTGTTTTAACCTGTGCAGCAGTAATACTGGGTGCCTGGCAATTTACTGGCACTGTGACTGGTCCTTTTGGGGGGGTAAAGTTGGCACTGAATCTGAGGTACTATTGTGCAGTAGCTCAGAGCAAACCTGGTATTGCCATGGAGATTCTTTACATAACTATAGAAGGCCTTGTGGTTGTCTTTACTATCTGCTGCAATTCTGTTTTCATAGCTAGCTTTAGAGGACTTGATGAAGGATCTCAACTTTTTGCTGAGGCTGATAAGGGAGTTTTTTCCAGTCTTGGGACTTCACCTTATTCCGCATTAGTTTCCTCCTTCTGCTGTAGAGTTTGTTTATGACAGGGGACCACCAGATTGGCTTCTTTTTTTTGGAGGAGAGTGTCTTGGTTCTATTGGGTATGGCAAAATCCATGCTTTTATGCACGTGTTCGTACAGTGCACTGGTGTATGATTCGGCGGTCATGCAACTATTCTGCATTTGCGTGGGTGCCATGAAGTTAGCCACCTCTGTTTTTAGGAGCCCAAAGTTAGGTTTGGAGAAGTTTTTCATGGTGGTTACCTTTGCGGGTGGGGTGGGGTGGGAGGGATGTGGATTTTCAAGGTGATTAGTTTGTGGTCAGATCTAACCAGGGAGGAGTTGACTATTGGTGTATAGCAATGGTTGCCCATGTCAGTAATGACCAGGTCAAGGATGTTGCTACCTCTAGTGGGGGTAAGAATGAGCTGGTCCAGGGCATTGGAATTAATGAATTCCAGGAAACGTTGGGCAAGTGTACTGATACATGAGTAGTTTTCCCAGTTAATGGAGGGGTAGTTGAAGTCGCCCAGTATGAGAGTGTTAGGTTGGACCCTAATATTTTTCAGGGTGCTTAGGAATGTGCACTGCGAGTCTTGGGACATGGTTGGGGATCTACAGCAGGCTACGACCAGAATTGCTGTCTTACCCAATGTTAGCTGCACCTGAAGTATCTCTGATCCATTATCTTGGGCTACCGCTGTGGAGGTGTGTGCATCCTTTATGAATATGGAAACACCACTACCTTTGGTTCAAGTTCTGGTGCTGAAAGGTGTGGAATGAGTTATAGCCCGGTAGTGCAGGGGTGCTTTCTGCTGCCTTGAACCAGGTCTCTGTTACAGCACAAATGTTGATGTTTTCCATTTTAAGGAGTGCTTCGAGTGAGTGCATTTTGAGATTTAGACTTCTAGCGTTGAGCAGCATGACCCTCAAATTGCATTTGTTTGTAGCTGTTACAGTGGTAATTTGGTCTTTGGAACACCGCCTAAAAAAGGCACTATAGGGATGGCAAGAGCTTGGCCAATACCCAGAAGCCCAGGGGTGAAAGATGCAGGCCATCTCTGGCAAAGCATCGAGGTCTGTCAATCATGTCATCCCAGGCAGACAGATACTGGATCCCCTTAGAATGACACCAGAAACTTAGCCAATTCTTGAAATCAATCATTTTCTGCTTGTACTGTGGTATCATTCTAGGTGATGGTAGGATGCTGTTGAGGGCTAGGGTCATACCCGCCTGGGCTACATAATCCAAGAGCTCCTCCATGTCTCTTTTCATGTAGTCCAGGGAGGTACGTCTCAGGTAATTCACACCCACATGTACAATGACAGAGTCATATTTGTACCTGTTGTTGAGGGACGTGAGTGCATGCATTATGTGGTGGATCCTGGCACCTGACAGGCAGCTGACTGTTACTTTCTCTTTATTTAACCTAGTGAGTGGTTCATCAGTGTGCCTCACTATCGCGTCACCAATGACTATTGTGCTGGGCATGCTGTTTTGCCTTAGGAAGTTCAAAGGAAGTTACTAGGCTAGTGCCCCTAGAGTCATTATAAGCCTAGCCATGTTAATCCCGGGTTGCCCCAATTGTCCTTAGTTAGATGGACATACTTTACAGGTTAGCACTGACAACCCCAGTTGCTGTCTTCACAAAAGCCAAAACCCACAGAATTAATTTTGGTCTTTTTCTTTTTTTTTAATTGCAGTATTCTTATTGTTACTGTTTATGCTGGTACAGGGCAAGGCTATATAAGCACTTTAATAAAGCTAAGTTATACTATAGGGCAATTAAGATAGCCATGTTCTTTCACTGTAGCAGTATCTGTCATCAGAATATTCTGTAGATGAAGCTTGATCCTGAGGTGTAGCTGGATAAAGCCCTGACTACAGCCTAGATAACATGAGTTTGATTAGCAGATTGGGCACTAGAAGGACTGGTTTAGACAGGGTGAGTTTGAGTGGCTAATGCTGACTTACCCACCCTGTTGGAGGGAGGCAGTTTTACCTTCTGCACTGAGTGTTAATGGACATTTGAAAAAGTTATGGCTTCAATGTAGCAATGTGTTAAGACAAGGAGGTGTGCATCTGCGTACAAAAACATTTATTGAACTTTCCTAGAGCAGCAGCAGCACTATACTTACGCAACTTGCCAATGTGGGGAGAGTTAGACTCAGATGGGTGGACACATAATTAGCAAGACAGCTGTCTCCCTCATATCTGACTCTTGCATGCTGGGGAGCAAATTGACTGATATGGCTCTCACCCTCAGGGGCCTTGCCCTGTTCACGGAACAATGGGCCTGGCTCTTGCCATCCATCAAATAAATTAATGATCAAAAAGGGCACAATTAAAGGTGGCATCATACAGAACATCTAGAAGCAAAAATGTGTAGATTAATTTGTATAAATAGAAAGTCACTGACTACCTCTTCTGTGTACATCTTACAGCAAGTGTGAGACTACAATTAGAGTGACAAGCCTTTTTCCAGTACCGACAATGTAGTATGGTGCTTGTTACGGACTGTGACAAATAAGGAGGTTTGTAATACAGAATTTTGCAGTTTAAGCTATCTCAGAAATTATAATCACACATTACAATGTATGCTTAGTAACATAAGCACAGTGAGACAGTATCTGAGTCATCAAATACTGAATGCAAAATTAATTGTGTAAAAAATATTACTTAACCTTTTAAAGGACACCATAGCATTCCTTTTATTCCTGTTATGTAAATATATATAATGTGTATGTGTATTTGACAATCTGCAGAGTAGTCTTTAAAATGAAATTTAGAATTGCAATTTTCATCCATTGTTTTACTCGATTTTGTGAACTTTCTACATCAAGACAATATTTTTTTATACATACGTTCATAGGTAAATATCAACTTCCCATTTTGTGCTTGAATCAACCCAACCCATTTGGTATTAGACTGTCTTTATCCATCTCATGGTTTTATACATTACCCCTAATGAGAATAACCGGGATCATACCAATGGGGTAAATTTTCTGTTTCCCATCCATAGATCCAAGTTATGCTTCTTTATGCTATTGCACTCTGCTTGGGCTCAGTAAGGCAGTGGAATGAGCTACATCCCTTCCCTAAGATGAGCAAGTCAATGCCGGCCATTTATGACCATCTCCCCTTGCCAGCTTCTCCAGCTCCTGGGTTACTTCGGTTGATTCATAGGACTTTAGCTCTATGTCTAGTAGGTGGCTGTTCATGTATATTAAACATGCACTTCACACAAATCCAGGTCCACTGACTAATGCAGCCTGTATTTTGTCAATGGCATATTACAAAATGCTTCTCCATGGAAGCTATTTGAATTTTTTTTTATACTAGGAAATTAAACATTCCCACAAAAACAATGGGATTCACCTTTTCCCATTTTGTTGATGGCAACTTGATTTTTTTAACATGATCTTCAAACGACATGACAGTGGGACCAAACATCAAGCCAAGGCGTACTGTTTCTCTCAGTTATGTTTTGTCTATGCAGAGTGTTGTGACAAAGGATTTCCATTTCATTTTAATCACCTGCATACCTCTCAACCTCTTAACACAAGAAATCTGGACAAAGTATGACATAATGGGGGACAAAGGCCCACAAATAGGGATACATTTTAAATGTTGCTTATATAAACTTAGAGAGTTGCTACAATAACAGGATTTGTATTGGCATGCATTTTCTGAAGGATAAGATGTCTGAAACTCAATATATATGTTACTATTTAGTGACTTCCGGCTCAGATAATCCAAGTAATTTGCTGGAAAACCACAAATGTTATGAGGAAGAGTCCAAAAATATGAGGCAAAAATCTGGACATTATGTGAAAATCTGGACAGTTGAGAGGTATGACCACCCATCTATTTTTTTATGTGACAAAGTTTATCTCAGATACTGTTAGTCTGTTTACTGTGAAAATTGATATGCTACTTGCTCTCATGTGGACCATCTGGACATGGCATGTTTTGCAACAAACACCACATTGTTCGGTGACTAAAATAGTCCTGCAATTAAAATAATAATGAAACCCTAAGTGCATGCTATCCTACACCCTGAATAATGATCTTTTTGATAATTACTGATGTTTTAAAATGTATTCATAAACAGGCTATCCTACTAATTGCTCTGTTTTTGGATATTTTTGTGTGAAGATTTTACACTGTGGAAAGTTTCACCTCAGTGTGTTGTAGTGTGTGATCCAGTGGTGTGCTTTTTGGAGTTTTTACTCCCATTTTCCACTGTGGTGGGGCCATAGAGTTGGCATATATAATTTTGGTGGTTGTGAGCATTAGATTTTTTGGCTCACTGTTTCTGAAATTAATTTTTTGGTAAAAGGCAAGTCAGAAATATATAATTAATGCCTCATATGAAAATTAAATACACAGCATTTTACTTTAGATTCTGTTTGAATTCACTTACCTCTTGTAACTGAGTTCCTGCCAGGATTCACAGTTTTCGAGTGTGGCATTATACTGTGTTTTCAGTTAGAGTAACTGTGATATCCCAGTTACTGCACTGTGACCAGATAAGGTGAAGGCAGCCGTAGCATTCTGGCTAACTGATCTATGATAATATGCAAAGTACACGAGAAGTGTAAAATAAAAAGTTCAGTGGCACAGCAAATGCAAGGAATATACCACTTCACAAAAAAATTAAAATGGGACTGGCATTCTGGGAATACTGCATTTTACAAGAGCCGAGACAAAATTATTCACTTCTATAAGATTATAATGTCAATCATACCTGGAAAATAAATACACATAAAATCTCTAACATTTCCAGTATTATTTTGATAACTCTAAGCACTTATCGGAAATAGCAGCATATTATTTCTCTTTGAAGTTATTTTCTTTTCTAACAGCAGGAATAGAGATGAATCTAGCATAATGCCCTGCTTTCGGGCAAGTTTGCCATATGGATTCACATTCCTAGAGCAGATGTTCCATGTCCCCTCTCCTAATATTACTATATCATTTGAGTTTCTGCAGAGCCTAGAATTTTAAAGTAGTACGTATTACCATTAGTAGAAATAAGCACCGACACTACATCAGTTTTGACAGTGTATGCAGTTTTCTTTCATCTCTTCAATGTTTATTTTTGTTTTCCTGATGTTAGTAGCATACCTATATAAGTTGTTATATGTACCAGAAACATATTATTGCAGTTAGCAAAAGGATATGAAATAAAATTATTTACCAGTAAATGGATTGTCATAAGACACATGTTTGGTCTATAAAATTACTCTGATCACAGTTGCCACATGATATGTGTCACACATGGCCATCTGCTTCTGATTGCTTCTGGTTGCTAAAATTGCAAACTACTTGCGATTCATCATCAAGCAGTCCTGTAGTCCTCTCTAACCTCATTGTACTGGCAGATCAGACCCTTAACCTCATTTTTATTTTATTTTATTTTACATTTGTTTACCAGGAAGGTCCGACTGGGCAGAGGAGCCATTTTCAGTGGAGGCCCGGGAAGAAAAGCTCCACTACAGTACATATAAATACGTTATCTGAAGTAGCGTTAATTAACAAGATAAAAGGAAACTGATACACAGTAACAGGGAAAGTTACATTATTGCCCTGGCATACTGATCAGCATGTGAGATGCTATGATACACAAAGTTTTTGGCAAAAGCATAACATTATGTTAACCAAATGACAGACAAAAATAACATAGTTCCTAACCTAATAAAGGACAGCACTTTGACAAAGTTTTTTGCCAAAAGCATAAGATTATGTTAATCTAATGACAGACAAAAAAAACAGTTCCTAACCTACTAAAGGACAACACTACATACCATACAAGAGAGTAGGCTAGAAGACAGGTTTTATCAACATTTTATTTGTGAGTGTATGAGAATTGACAGAGGGAGCAGTATAAGGGATAGACTAGGAGGAAGAGCAAAATATAGTATACTGAGAGGAAGAAGGGAGGGGTAGGGATGGGGAGTAGTGTGGTTGCAGAATGTGTAGGGTGGGAGAGAGCTGTAGGGGTCAGTCTGGAGTCATGTAGAGTAAGTACAGTACAGAGAGAGAAAGTAGGGAGGGGTTAATGGATGGGAGGGAGTAGTGTATTAGTGGATGCTGTTGACAGGGAGAGTGATGTCTGGGTCAGCCTAGTATAGTGCAGGAGCATAGCCAGTTATTAGTAAAGTGATCCCTAAGTAGTGACTTGAATTTGAAGATATTTGTGGTATTATGGATGTGGTGGAGTACAGAATTCCATTTTTTGGATAGCTGGTTAAAGAACAGAGAATCCTCAAAGAAACTGTTAGATTTAGTGACTTTCAGAAGGAGTTTGTCACAGGATCTAAGTATTGTACTGTTGTTGTATTCCTGTACTATGTTTATGAGTGCAGGGCAGTTATGTTTGTGAACTATGGAGTGCCCTACAGTTCGCTGGTTCAGGGATACTAGATTTGCTAGTTCCATCCAGTTAATGTCCTGAAGGGCAGAGCAGTGGTGGGTTCTGTACGGATGATTAGTAGCAAATCTTGTTATTTTATTATAACATGTCTCTAATTTATTCATATCAAATTTTCGGAGGTTTGTGAAAATAGGGGAGGTGACTAGGAAGGTGGAGAGCAGGAGTGTTCTCGCTATGGAGTGTCAGGTTGTGCTAGTAAAGTAAGGTTTAGATCTGTAGCGTGATCCAAACTTTAAGTGGACAATTTTTATGGATAGTGCTATGTGTTTGTCAAATTTTAGGCAATTATCTATTGTTACCCTGAGAAGCTTGGTGTGTTCAATAGGTTAAATTTAGATATTGTTGGCAGAAAATATAATGAATGGGGGGACGAGGTTTTATATTTTGGCATTGGTGAATAGTATTAGTTTTGTTTTGTTAGGGTTGAGTATCAATTGGTAGTCTGAGAGATAGTTTTCAATGTCTGAGAAAGATTTTTGGATTCTTTTGAGGAGTTCTGGTAGGGTTTGAGCTAAGCAAATGAGGGTGGCGCCATCTGTGTATTGTATAATGGAGGTCCAAAGTTTGTTTGTGAAGATGGTAAACAATAGGGAATCAAGGATAGATCCTTGTGGCATCCCTACTGAGACTGGTAGTAGGGTCCGAGAGATTGTTTTGCCACCTGACTGCTTGTTGTCAATCAGTTAAATAATTATGGAAGCAGGATAGTGTTGACTGGGAAAGATTCAGGGAAGATAGTTCACTAAGTAGTTTTTGATGTGATACTGTGTCAAATGTCTTAGACATGTCAAGAAAGATGGAGGATACATGGTGACCCTTGTTCCTGAGCTCATTGATAGCACTGGTGAAGCTAATTAAAGCTGTAGTGGTGCTGTGCTTGGGTCTAAGGACGTGTTGGGTGGAGAAGTATAGGTTGCTGCTTTCTAAGTAGTGAATAAGTTGTACATGAATGCATTTTTCAAAGATTTTCGCCAGTGGTGGGAGTATTGCTATTGGCTGGTAATTGGAAAAACCTGAGGAGGAGCCATCTTTGTGCAAAGGGATGATATGCAAAATTTTCCAGAGCCTGCGGATGTATTGTTCTGATATGGACCTATTGATAAGTAGTGAGACAAGATGAGATATGGACTCTGCTGCTAGTTTGAGAAATTTGGCTGAAAGTTGGTTAGTGATGAGGGTTGTGGGTTTTAGTGGGTGTTTATGTATGTATGTATGTTTATTTGTTTATCAAATTCTAAACTTACTGTCTATCAGAATTCTGCAAGCCATGGAACCACAGTCTGCCCACTCGGCATCTGTCCCCAGCCTGCTAGCACTAAATAGGTCTATATTAGAACATTGAAAGTTTAATGGTTCGAATCACTAAAGGTCTACCTTTAATGATCAAACCATTACATTTCGAATGTTCAGAAAAAAATAAATAAATAAATACAAAAAAGAAAATCTACAGGGTGTAGGCAGGGGGGCAAGCCCTCCTGCACCCCCACACCCCCCCTCGCTACTTAAATATACCATCTCCGAGACTGCACTACATTGAAGTAAACAAAAATCTCCCATTACAGAGATTTCCGTTAACCCATTCGACGTTCTGCACTTTTGCTATTCTCGTGTCGACAATATTGAATCCGACATTGCTGGCTTTCGAGAATACAATAGGTAACCCACTAAATATCTTAATGCAGTGTAGCAACTGCCTTATGCTGACAATTTGCAACTATTATTATACACTGAGTCTACATATTAGAGGTGTAGATACTTAGTTAAATCGGAGGCAAACCAGTCAATCCACATGGTTGCCAGATGCTATACATTCCCAGACCCTGTAGCAATGTGGCATCAGCACAAAACTCACATAATATAAATTAGTAAAATATCCTTACCAAAGCCTCAAAGTCCTCCTAAGCATTGCACTAATACAATCTAACCTCAGCAGCACACAAACTCTCATCAGCTACTCACATGACTGATCAACACAACACAGGTCAACCAAAAGGTATGTCTAAACACTTAAGGCTATGAAGCACTTACACCCAAAATAACAATTATTTAGTCAAAGGTGACTCAATAGAGAGGTATACTGACAGGCGTCTCACCAAGCTGAGCATAAATAAGATGACAACTGCTTCTCAGGTGACAGAATTTATACTTTCATTAGGACACTCCAGTCCATTCACCCCAAGTATTCAGACAGCACAGTCATCGCTCACATAGATGTATATGACCAGTGTAACACCTTCTTGGAACACATGAATGGAGACATTGTTATGGCCACAGAATATGTTTCTAATGCTGGTAGGTAACCAGTGTTGAGTACTATGTAGTCATCACCATGAATGATGCCATAATACAAACAGAACATACTTGATTTCAAAGCTAAGCCACTGGTCCCACTTCAGGGGGATTCAATGTGTGTCAAACTGGAGAAAGGAGGTTGATAGTCGTAACTAATTTGTGAGAGATGGATTACACCTCTTACCACAGGTCCTATGCATATCACCCAGGACGTTTTCTGCCTCCATAGTACCTTTGTAGACAAAGTCACTGTCCTTGATCTGTCAACCTAGTAAATTCAAGTCAGCCTATACTAACATGGTACTGTACATCGCTAGAACCCTAAACAAAACACTGTGCATTCTCAAGGCCTTCCTAACCCTTGTAAACACAAGCATCTGAAGAGACAACATTTCTTCTGTACTTAGTTTTGATACCACCATTCCTTTAGCCCCTCCACCAATAACAGCAGAGCCACAACTAGGGCAGGGAGAAGGGGCAACTGCCCAGAGACAAGCTGTTGGGGGCACAATCCTCACTGTAGAAGAGTTGGTGATCTTCCTGCAGACATGAAACAATTCTCTGCAATTATAAACAAATTTGTGATTTTGTGGCTCCTTAAATGACAGGTCATGCAAGGACTTTCGTTTTGGTATTCAACTTGAGTTTAGGAGCTTTGATTTTTGTCCATTAGCCAGGATGGTGTCAAAAGTGGCATTGCTCAGGGCATTAGGCAACTTTTCTACAGCTCTGGAGGATGACTCTGCCTCTGCTAAGGATATGTCAGTTTTCATTTGCAATCCTATCCTATTACCTCACTCCTACTCCAGCAAGATAAGACCTAAACAACCTAGAATTCCTACGCCTTGATAAGTAGAGGCACATCCACCTTTCATATCATGACCAACTACAGAACTCCAACCATTATGCCCACAGCCCCAAAAGACTATCTTAATAAATTAGAAGCCCTAACTATTGAATCAAATACAATCATTCTGGAGAACTTGAACTATCTATCTATAAACTATTATCATCATCACCAGCCCCCCCCCTTTCCAATTTTTCTACATGGAGTCGGGGTATCGTGTTAACTGTCGCCAACTCTGTCTATTCAGTGCCACACTCCTGCCTGACTGTCGCAGATCTTCTTTCACACAATCCATCCACCTCTTTGCTAGACATCCTCGCTTCCTCTTACCTTCTTCCTGTCTGTCCCAAATCTTCCTCACCAGATTGTATTCTGCTTTTCTACACATGTGCCCAAACCACCGTAATCTGTTCTCTTTGATCTTTCCTGCAACTGAAGCTACTTTGGCTTCTGCTTTTATGTCCTCATTTCTTCATCTGTCCCACAGTGTGCAGCCTACCTCCTTTCTCAGGCACTTCATTTCCATCACCTCTAGCTTCTTCACCTGTTCTGCCTTTACTGCCAAGGTTTCTGTACCATACAGTAGTACTGGCCGCAGCACTGTCTTGTACACCTTTATTTTCAGCTTCTTTGACATTCTTCTGTCATAGACTACACCTGATACTCTATGCCAGTTGGCTGCAGCCCCACTGATTCTAGCTCTGGCCTCTTCATTCAGACTATCCTTCTCCTCAACTAACCCTCCCAGATACTTGAAGATGTTTACCTGTTCCACTATCTTCCCTTCTATCTCTATTCTCAGCTTCTTCTGATTTCCCCAATTTGCTGCCATCACCACCATCTTATCTGTGCTTAGTTTCATCCTGTGTGCCTTCAGATTTGCATTCCATTCTCCTATCCTTTGCTGAAGTTCTAGCTCAGAGACTGCCTGTACTGTCACATCATCTGCATACAGCAGATTTGTTGATCCATCCCCTCCAACCTGTTTGCTAATGTAGTCCATCACCAGTATGAACTGCAGTGGGCTCAGAGCTGAACCCTGATGTGCACCCACTCCCACTGGGAACCCCTCTGTGAGCCCAAACACTGTTCGTACTTGAGTCATTGGGTCCCTGTACATAGCCTGCACTAATTCTATCAATGTTTCTGGGACTTCAAAAAACTGCAGTACTGCTCAGATCAGCTTTCTTGGGACCTGGTCATATGCTTTCTCCAAGTCTAGGAATGCCCAGCTGGACTCTTTCCTCATCTCTAGCTTCTTCTCAAGTATCTGTCTCAATGCAAACATCGGGTTAATTGTGCTGCATCTTGATCTGAATCCAAACTTCTCATCTCTCATCTTACACGCTACTACTCTGCGTATCCGTTTATCAATCACCCTCTCCAGAACTTTCATGCAATGTGATAGGATTTTGATGCCTCTGTACTGCCCACATTTGTGGATGCCCCCTTTGTTCTTGTACACTGGCATGAGTATGCTTATTCTCCGGTCATATGGGATACACCTTTCTCTCCACACTGCTATTAGTACCCTCAAGAGCCATTTCTACCCTGTCTCACCCAACATCTTTATCATATCTGCTGTGAGCTCATCTGAGCCTGCTGCTTTCCCTGACTTCATCTTCCTTAGTGCTGTTCTTACTTCTTCTAGGGTGGGCTCCTCTTCTTCTCTCATTTTAGGCCGTTTCTGGGGCAGTACTGCTTCTGTGGCATATTCTTCATTCAGAAGCTGCTGGAAATACTCCTTCCAACTACCTTTAATGTCCTCTGGACTGGTGAGCAGGTTGTTGCTGGCATCCCTTATGAAGGGTGTCTG